>NW_025333550.1:0-3131 GCF_019186645.2 Phyllostomus hastatus
TGCATCCTTCGTGGACCCTGAGAACCCGCCGAGGCTGGACCCTAGCACCTACCTAGTAGAGGGATGTAACAATCCTAATGCAGGTGTGGACACGACCAGAGGACTTTTACCTGCTTATGCCACACAGAACCCAGATCAGGAAGCAGTGATTGCTGCGTAGGAACAGTTAGGTGCTGCTTAAGGGGGACGTTTAATCATTAAAAGTGAGCAGGGGACCCGTATTACTGGGACCTTGGCAAAATAAGGGGCTCAGGATTTGCTGACTGACTGAAAATTTAATGTGGCCTATTATCCCCAAGCTGCTGGAAATATTAAATGGTAATATGGACTCCTAAAGCAAGGCCTGTGACCTGCAGCTCCCACCCCTACACTGGGGATGGACGGAACATTTCTGGACTGTCCTCTGGATTCTAAATGACAGGAGTCAGACGGGGGCCCTGCTTTGCTAGAAGCACTGCTCCACTGGACTGCAGCTCCAAGTCACATGCAGGTACAGACTAAGGGTGCGTTGCCAAAACCAGGCATGGGAAAAGAGGGGAATATTCACCTGCCTGCTCCAGAGGGCCTGGAGTGAGGGCAAACAGCCACTTGAATGTGCTTTCGGGGAATAAACATACCCGACATGCCTGGGGTGGCTTGTGTTTCCCCTCGGGTCCAAAGGCTGGAGAGAAACTTACAAACACTGCCCTAGGTGATTGGGACATAGCCCCCAGTCTTAAAGGTGACATGTCTAGGGCCAGCAGACCACGGAATGCTTCTCCATGGCACCTTTCTGATTTCCCAACGGCTGATTATTAGTTCACCCCTGTTATTGGAAGTAGATGCTAAACTCCCAGATGAGGCACCAAAGGTCTGGTATTCATGCCCCAGAAGACCCCCTGTGCAAGCCCCTGTCTTATGACAGCTCATAAGCAGACCAGAAGCTGGCCTATATATTGCTTGAGGGTTGTGACTGGCCTTTACTCGTGCCTGTAACTGCTCTGTCTTTTTGCCCTTAGAGAGCAAGTGACACCTTACAGGAGTGCGTTCATGCCTATGCCTCAGTGGCTAACCAATCAGCATGCTGGGTCAGCACCGAACTTCCCCTGAGCACATCCGCCGGCTCCCATGGCACATCTCTCCTGCTTCTGTCTAAAGTTGGACTTGGCTTCAAAACTAGAGAAACAGTGAACATCCCTTGTGGAATGCTACCTGGACTGACATCCATGATGGAGCCAAGCAGCACTTTGACCAGCCCATTTCTTAGGCAGCTACTCCATATGGGATGGCTTGGGGTGGCTCATGGCTGAGGCCCTAGAGCTGGCTGTCCAGCTCCCCTTTGCTTTGACAACCCCAAAGGGCAAGCCCAGGTGGACTGGGCTTGCACTCTAGAGCTTCTTGAGGATGTATAGGATGATGCATGGGCTGCAGCTCCTACTGGAGTCCTCTGGGTGTGTGTCTCACATGCGTAGCCTTACCTACCTGGACACGGGACTGGCATTTTACTTGAACATGGCCTTGTTTGCCTGCTCCAATTTGGAAAACTCTTGTAAGCAGGCCAGTAAATTGGGAAGCGTTTAAAGCATGACTCTGGCTAAAGCTTACCCCCTGGTGCTATTATCCATTAGCTGCTTATTCTCCTCAAGCTGCTGCTTCGGAGGTCACTGAGACTGAGATACTGCTTTGACTTTGCACACTGCCCGTGCATTGAATATAACACATGATTCCTTAAGCTTCTTCAGTGAGGAAGGGTATCAATTAAGGAAAGTAGTCTTGCAAAATCTTATGGCTTCAGATATGCTTACTGCATCCCAAGGTGGGGTGTGTGCCCTAGTAGGAGCAGAATGCTGTATATATGTTGCTGATGTCCACCACAGTGTTAGTCTGGCTTTACAGGCATTTGCCTCTGAGACCTGTGGCATTGAACACCTGGCAGGCGATCCTCACGGGAATGGTGGGCATCCCTCACCACTGAATGGTGATGGGCTCTTGCTGAAATGGGCAGCAGTGCTTGTGTTTTGCTTGCTTGTTGCTCTAGCCTGTACTGCTATTGCATGTATGGGTGCAGGGCTCTGCCGTCCTTGCCAAGAGAACCTTGTGGAAGATATCTTCCTGTAGACTGTATGGTGAGGAACCCAGAAGGGGTGGACTCTATGGTAAGGGGAGGCAGCCTGGCTTCCTCACCCAGGTGTCTGTGGAATGAAAGAAAGCATTGTCCCCATAGCCTTGGAAGGGCCTGATGACCAGTGACTGGGTCTGATGCACTATTCCAGTAAGACGAAGTGGGCTCACAGGCACACATGCCACGCTGGGGGCCGTGCTACAGAGCAAGGGCCACAGCATAAAACATGAAGATACACATGCAGCTTGCAGCTTGCATGGATCAGCCACTTGTAAATAAAGGCATGCCACACATCCCAACTGTTCTCTGATTATTATTCTGTTTATGTAGTCCAGTTCCCTGAACCTGCCAGGCCTTTGAAGGTCACAATACAGACTGCATAAAAATTCTTCTTCCTCCCAGGCTCTTGTCCCTCTTTAGGGCAGAAGAGGGTTGGGAGCCATGGTGCAATCTCACTGGAGAGGCAGTCTTTCCTCCCCCTCTCCCAAGCCCCTGGGTATCCCCAGATGCCTTTCTGAGTCTCTCTCGCATGCTCCAAAACCAGAAGGGAATGAGGATGAGGGGGCAAATATGTGGATTTACACACAAGCAATGCAGACACTTCTCACCTTTCCACCTAATCCCCAGCCCAGCTGTCAGCATCACAGAAGGCTGATCACACCACCTTGTTGAACTCCTGCTGTGAGAACACCTGGAGTCTAGGCTGCCCTGGCAGCATCCCAAGCTGCCAACCCCAAATTGGCTTTTCCAGTCTTGGCCAAATCATCCACAAGGTGTCCAGGGTACCCAGTGGGTCCTCAACCTCCTGCAGGACTCTCTCACTCCAGAGGGCACTAACCTGCTTTTACATAGTTCCCTTGGAGTCCTGGAGTCACACTCAATAAGGCCAACGGTGGGCCCTGGCACTGGAGCCCCAGTTCCACCAAGGAATTGATTCCAGTGTCTGCTGGAGAAAGGGCAAAGGGAAGACTGGGAAGCAGAAGGGGAGGGAGGGTTTTGCCTGTATCCTAGAGCAAGTGTTGCCACAGGG
>NW_025333551.1:0-73302 GCF_019186645.2 Phyllostomus hastatus
AACATTTCACAGAATATTAGCAGTGTTGAAGCAGTTCATCACTGTTCATTCTTTGAGAAATGCAGTTTTTACCCAAAATTCATACTTGTTCTTACAAGTTAGTTCACCTGAAAAGTAGAGCAAATGCAGCATTTCAGGGAATCACTCCTACTCAAGTGTTCAAACTGAAGGCATTACTGTAGAAACAACATACATTCCCTTGTACTGAAACAGGTACATGTAGTAATGTTAGGTACTACTACAAAATGTTGAAGTAACAGTGTGTTCTCCAAATATGTAACATTTCACAGAGAATTAGTAGTGTTTTAGCAGTTCATCACTGTTCATTCTTTGAGAAATGCAGTTTTTACCCAAAATTCATACTTGTTCTTACAAGTTAGTTCACCTGAAAAGTAGAGCAAATGCAGCATTTCAGGTAATCACTCCTACTCAAGTGTTCAAACTGAAGGCATTACTGTAGAAACAACATACATTCCTTTGTACTGAAAGAGGTACATGTAGCAATGTTAGGTACTATTACAAAATGTTGAAGTAACAGTGTGTTCTCCATATATGTAACATTTCACAGAGAATTAGTAGTGTTTTAGCAGTTCATCAATGTTCATTCTTTGAGAAATGCAGTTTTTACCCAAAATTCATACTTGTTCTTACAAGTTAGTTCACATGAAAAGTAGAGCAAATGCAGCATTTCAGGGAATCACTCCTACTCAAGTGTTCAAACTGAATGCATTACTGTAGAAACAACATACATTCCTTTGTACTGAAAGAGGTACATGTAGTAATGTTAGGTACTATTACAAAATGTTGAAGTAACAGTGTGTTCTCCAAATATGTAACATTTCACAGAGAATTAGTAGTGTTTTAGCAGTTCATCACTGTTCATTCTTTGAGAAATGCAGTTTTTACCCAAAATTCATACTTGTTCTTTCAGGTTAGTTCACATGAAAAGTAGATCAAATGCAACATTTCAGTGAATCACTGCTACACAAGTGTTCAAACTGAAGGTGTTGGGAACCGCCCTGACTGCTATTAGAAGCTGAGACCCCCGCCTAGGCTAAAGCTAAGGGAACGCCCTTGGAACCGTGAGCCGGCAAGGAGACAAAAGCTTATCTCCCTGGCAGTAATGCTGTTTCTGCTGCTGAACCCCCAAAAAAGCTTGGTCGGTTAGCCAAAGACGGGTAAGATTCCCCACGGGGGGAACAACCCAAGCCAGGCACGATCACTTTTGGGAGGCCCCCCAAAAGAAGGACTTGGGGGGCTGCAGCAAAAAGGGGGTGATGGACCCTCACTCCTCGGCTTTGACAAAGTCTGAGTTCTCAGCGTCCGGAAGAAAATCTCCTTATCTCTCGGTGGCTTTAGTTCCCGCGCTCCACCTAAGCCTGAAACAATGACGGGGAAGTGCAGCTCGGTACTGGGAAGTGCGGATTTCCCGGGGTGATCAGGCCTAAGAAAGAACATGTAAATTACTGTGAAACCTTCTTTGTCCAAGAATGCTCTTAGTTGAATGAGGAGGGTCTTAGGAGGAAGCTAGTTTGTTCCTCAGCCTTACAGCTCTTTGACCCCCAACTCAATAGACCGGCAGAGTTCTTTGTTTCCTATATTCCTTACTTCCCCTAATGAGTATTGTACGTTACCTGAGTTATTATGCAAAATGAGCCTAATAAAAGCAGGTATGGACGGTAAATCAGCGCGCTCCCCACTAGGGGGGTGGCCATTCTGTCCCTACTTCCCCACAGAAACTGGTTTGTCTCTGTGCATGTGTGTTTTTTCTCGCGTATTGTCGAGCCATCCACAGTGTGCCGTGGTCACTGCTAGCCGGTGACCCACGCGCAACAGCTGGCGCCCAACGTGGGGCAGCGATTCGGGACCACAGAGGTGGGACCCCGTTCGAGACCACTTGGAACCAGCGGCTACGAGCCGTCGCTGTGGACAACGCATCAACTTCGGGTGGATTTGCGCGCTAACAGCCCAGGTAAGGGCCAACGACCCCGAACTCTTTCTCGGGCTTGTCGTGGGATGCGTTGAATTTTCAGGGAAGTAGGTCTTTCTTTTCTAGGTCGTTTCTCTCTTCGCGACCGCCTATAATTGGGTAAATAGTAATCTAATTCTCAAGTTTGAAAAAAACAAATGATTTGCCTTGAAAAAAGTAATCAGGTGATTTATTTTGGCCAATTAAAAGTAAATAAAAGTAAGCTTTTTCTTTAAAAAAAAAGAAGGAAGGTAAACATAGGTTGTAACTTATCTAAAGGGCAGAAATCTTTTCTGCGTATATTACAACAAGTTCTTAAAGAAGCAAAGTATAAGGTGAAGGAAAAAGCATCTGGTTCAGCTTTTTGCAATCTATAAGAAAATGTTGTCCTTCATTTCCTGATAGAGGGACGTTAGACATTGATGTTTGGGAAAAAGTGGGTGAAAGGTTGAAATTCTTTGCAAAACAGTGATATATCTATTGGTGTACACACCTTTGTAACCTGGAGGCTTGTCAGGGATTCTCTCGAGTTCATTTGGGCAAAGAAAACAGAGCTAGATGATGAGGAATATGATTCTGACAGTGAAACGGTGTGCAAATTGAGTGAGCAGATCACGGAGGCCCCATCTTCACCCCCACAGAGAAGGATGGATTTTACTCTGTATCTGCTCTGAAAAAAAAATTGAGGATTCCAGGGAAGGTTGAAACTTCACACTCTAGGAATGTAAATGGGAAACTGTAAAGATAAATGGAAAAGTAAATGTTTTAGGAAAGAAGTTATGTGATGTTAGTTAATAATTGAAGGTATAAGGCATGGAAATGCAATCTTGGTGAATATCAGAAGGAGTATGAAAGAAAGATTAGAAGGTTTGTGAATGTTTCAGAAAGTCTGTGGAAGTAAATGTTTTAAGAAAGAATTATGTGGTGTGTGTTAGTAATGGAAGGTCTAAAGCATGGAGATGCAATCTTGGTGGATATCAGAAAGTGAATGAAAAAGAATAGAGAGTTTGTGAATGATTGCAGAAGGTCTGTGGAAGTGAAAGTTTTAAGAAGCCTGGTAGATAGCAGAAGGAAAAGGATTTTCCTTCACACTTTATATTTTTCTCCCTACCTGATCCCTCCAGAATTTGGCATTCTAAAGGAGTGAATGATGACATAAGGTCTCTTTGCATAAATCTAACAAGATCAGTCGTTAATAGTGGTTATGATTTAATTGTGCCTTCCAACTCTTTCCAAATCTGTTATCTCCAGAATATGACCAAAAAATGAATGAATCCAAATGGCATTATAGCATTTAACAATGCACTGCTCTCCTTATGAGTCCGACAGTTTGTTAACACCTGGTTGCACTTATTGTTTAATCAATGCTACTTTAGAATTAGTCCAACAGGCTCAAATAGATCAGGAGATCCTGACCCGCCTTTCTGCAGTTGAATCAGCACTGGACTGGATTGGCAAATGCCAGGACGCTCTCGTGACTTGTCAGCACCTAACCTGTGACCCTGGTTTCTCCAGACTGTGCGTCACACCGCTACAGTGGAATTCCAGCCAACATACTTGGACTGATATACAACATCGCTTGAGGGGAGCTTTCTCCACTAACTTAAAAGGACAAATTGATAAATTGCAGTTGGAGTTACATCATCAGCTGCAGGACATTCAACGTTTAACCAAACAGGACATTTTTCAAGCCCTTAATGAAAATATTAATTGGCTGAATCCTAAAACATGGTTTGATGGAATTAATTTGAGAATTTGGGTTTTTGGAGCTGCTGGTTGTTTACTGATTGTGATATTGATTTGTGTACTTCGGTGTATTTGCAAATTGTTTTCCCAGGGTCGTATCAGAGACCAGCAGGTAGCCACCTTTATGGAACCCTTAGCAGTCCTAACTGAAAACAAGGGAGAAGGTATGAGAAACCACTCTGGCAGGCGTAAAATTAAAACTCAACACCCATGTAAGAAAGTAGGTGATGAGTCGGTGCGCAGAACTGCACCTGTTAAGAAATCCTCTCGTAAGAAGTCAGGCTTGCATTATGCTCAAACTGCCTTGTAATTTGCCTTTCCTGATATCTGTGTAATTTCTATCAAAGATTGAAATGTAATCAGACCTATTACTTTTGTTTTTTCCCTTAATATGTTTTCTTGCACTGAATTTAGAAATTTAGGTATTCACCACCCATAGAATTTAGTTTCTGCTTTATATTTCTATTATTGCCTTATGATGTATGTAGATGTTGCTTTTCTTCTGATTTGCATTCGAAAACAGCAAAAGTAGGTTTCACAGGCTTAACGACCACAATTGATTTTAAAAAAACTAAAAAAGGGGGATATGTTGGGAACCGCCCTGACTGGTATTAGAAGCTGAGACCCCCGCCTAGGCTAAAGCTAAGGGAACGCCCTTGGAACCGTGAGCCGGCAAGGAGAAAAAAGCTTATCTCCCTGGCAGTAATGCTGTTTCTGCTGCTGAACCCCCAAAAAGCTTGGTCGGTTAGCCAAAGACGGGTAAGATTCCCCACGGGGGAACAACCCAAGCCAGGCACGATCACTTTTGGGAGGCCCCCCCCAAAAGAAGGACTTGGGGGGCTGCAGCAAAAGGGGGTGATGGACCCTCACTCCTCGGCTTTGACAAAGTCTGAGTTCTCAGCGTCCGGAAGAAAATCTCCTTATCTCTCGGTGGCTTTAGTTCCCGCGCTCCACCTAAGCCTGAAACAATGACGGGGAAGTGCAGCTCGGTACTGGGAAGTGCGGATTTCCCGGGGTGATCAGGCCTAAGAAAGAACATGTAAATTACTGTGAAACCTTCTTTGTCCAAGAATGCTCTTAGTTGAATGAGGAGGGTCTTAGGAGGAAGCTAGTTTGTTCCTCAGCCTTACAGCTCTTTGACCCCCCAACTCAATAGACCGGCAGAGTTCTTTGTTTTCCTATATTCCTTACTTCCCCTAATGAGTATTGTACGTTACCTGAGTTATTATGCAAAATGAGCCTAATAAAAGCAGGTATGGACGGTAAATCAGCGCGCTCCCCACTAGGGGGGTGGCCATTCTGTCCCTACTTCCCCACAGAAACTGGTTTGTCTCTGTGCATGTGTGTTTTTTCTCGCGTATTGTCGAGCCATCCACAGTGTGCCGTGGTCACTGCTAGCCGGTGACCCACGCGCAACAGAAGGCATTACTGTAGAAACAACATACATTCCTTTGTACTGAAACAGGTACATGTAGTAATGTTAGGTACTACTACAAAATGTTGAAGTAACAGTGTGTTCTCCAAATATGTAGCATTTCACAGAGAATTAGTAGTGTTGAAGGAGTTCATCACTGTTCATTCCTTGATAAATGCAGTTTTTACCCAAAATTCATACTTGTTCTTACAAGTTAGTTCACATGAAAAGTAGAGCAAATGCAGCATTTCAGGGAATCTCTCCTACTCAAGTGTTCAAACTGAAGGCATTACTGTAGAAACAACATACATTCCCTTTGTACTGAAACAGGTACATGTAGCAATGTTAGGTACTACTACAAAATGTTGAAGTAACAGTGTGTTCTCCAAATATGTAACATTTCACAGAGAATTAGTAGTGTTGAAGCAGTTCATCACTGTTCATTCTTTGAGAAATGCAGTTTTTACCCAAAATTCATACTTGTTCTTACAAGTTAGTTCACATGACAAGTAGAGCAAATGCTGCATTTCAGGGAATCACTCCTACTCAAGTGTTCAAACTGAAGGCATTACTGTAGAAACAACATACATTCCTTTGTACTGAAAGAGATACATGTAGTAATGTTAGGTACTATTACAAAATGTTGAAGTAACAGTGTGTTCTCCAAATATGTAGCATTTCACAGAGAATTAGTAGTGTTGAAGCAGTTCCTCACTGTTCATTCTTTGAGAAATGCAGTTTTTACCCAAAATTCATACTTGTTCTTACAAGTTAGTTCACCTGAAAAGTAGAGCAAATGCAGCATTTCAGGGAATCACTCCTACTCAAGTGTTCCAACTGAAGGCATTACTGTAGAAACAACATACATTACCTTGTACTGAAACAGGTACATGT
This sequence comes from Phyllostomus hastatus, assembly GCF_019186645.2. Classification (NCBI taxonomy): domain Eukaryota; kingdom Metazoa; phylum Chordata; class Mammalia; order Chiroptera; family Phyllostomidae; genus Phyllostomus; species Phyllostomus hastatus. Next base: position 6,024 of record NW_025333551.1, read on the forward strand.
AGTAATGTTAGGTACTATTACAAAATGTTGAAGTAACAGTGTGTTCTCCAAATATGTAACATTTCACAGAGAATTAGTAGTGTTTTAGCAGTTCATCACTGTTCATTCTTTGAGAAATGCAGTTGTTACCCAAAATTCATACTTGTTCTTTCAGGTTAGTTCACATGAAAAGTAGAGCAAATGCAGCATTTCAGGGAATCTCTCCTACTCAAGTGTTCAAACTGAAGGCATTACTGTAGAAACAACATACATTCCCTTGTACTGAAACAGGTACATGTAGCAATGTTAGGTACTACTACAAAATGTTGAAGTAACAGTGTGTTCTCCAAATATGTAACATTTCACAGAGAATTAGTAGTGTTGAAGCAGTTCATCACTGTTCATTCTTTGAGAAATGCAGTTTTTACCCAAAATTCATACTTGTTCTTACAAGTTAGTTCACATGAAAAGTAGAGCAAATGCAGCATTTCAGTGAATCAATGCTACACAAGTGTTCAAACTGAAGGCATTACTGTAGAAACAACATACATTCCTTTGTACTGAAACAGGTACATGTAGTAATGTTAGGTACTACTACAAAATGTTGAAGTAACAGTGTGTTCTCCAAATATGTAACATTTCACAGAGAATTAGTAGTGTTTGAAGCAGTTCATCACTGTTCATTCTTTGAGAAATGCAGTTTTTACCCAAAATTCATACTTTTCTTACAAGTTAGTTCACATGAAAAGTAGAGCAAATGCAGCATTTCAGTGAATCAATGCTACACAAGTGTTCAAACTGAAGGCATTACTGTAGAAACAACATACATTCCCTTTGTACTGAAACAGGTACATGTAGTAATGTTAGGTACTACTACAAAATGTTGAAGTAACAGTGTGTTCTCCAAATATGTAAATTTCACAGAGAATTAGTAGTGTTGAAGCAGTTCATCACTGTTCATTCTTTGAGAAATGCAGTTTTTACCCAAAATTCATACTTGTTCTTACAAGTTAGTTCACATGAAAAGTAGAGCAAATGCAACATTTCAGTGAATCACTGCTACACAAAGTGTTCAAACTGAAGGCATTACTGTAGAAACAACATACATTCCCTTTGTACTGAAACAGGTACATGTAGTAATGTTAGGTACTACTACAAAATGTTGAAGTAACAGTGTGTTCTCCAAATATGTAACATTTCACAGAGAATTAGTAGTGTTGAAGCAGTTCATCACTGTTCATTCTTTGAGAAATGCAGTTTTTACCCAAAATTCATACTTGTTCTTACAAGTTAGTTCACATGAAAAGTAGAGCAAATGCAGCATTTCAGTGAATCACTCCTACTCAAAGTGTTCAAACTGAAGGCATTACTGTAGAAACAACATACATTCCCTTTGTACTGAAAGAGGTACATGTAGTAATGTTAGGTACTACTACAAAATGTTGAAGTAACAGTGTGTTCTCCAAATATGTAGCATTTCACAGAGAATTAGTAGTGTTGAAGCAGTTCATCACTGTTCATTCTTTGAGAAATGCAGTTTTTACCCAAAATTCATACTTGTTCTTACAAGTTAGTTCACATGAAAAGTAGAGCAAATGCAGCATTTCAGGGAATCACTCCTACTCAAGTGTTCAAACTGAAGGCATTACTGTAGAAACAACATACATTCCCTTTGTACTGAAAGAGGTACATGTAGTAATGTTAGGTACTACTACAAAATGTTGAAGTAACAGTGTGTTCTCCAAATATGTAACATTTCACAGAGAATTAGTAGTGTTGAAGCAGTTCATCACTGTTCATTCTTTGAGAAATGCAGTTTTTACCCAAAATTCATACTTGTTCTTACAAGTTAGTTCACCTGAAAAGTAGAGCAAATGCAGCATTTCAGGGAATCACTCCTACTCAAGTGTTCAAACTGAAGGCATTACTGTAGAAACAACATACATTCCTTTGTACTGAAAGAGGTACATGTAGTAATGTTAGGTACTACTACAAAATGTTGAAGTAACAGTGTGTTCTCCAAATATGTAACATTTCACAGAGAATTAGTAGTGTTGAAGCAGTTCATCACTGTTCATTCTTTGAGAAATGCAGTTTTTACCCAAAATTCATACTTGTTCTTTACAAGTTAGTTCACATGAAAAGTAGAGCAAATGCAGCATTTCAGTGAATCAATGCTACACAAGTGTTCAAACTGAAGGCATTACTGTAGAAACAACATACATTCCTTTGTACTGAAAGAGGTACATGTAGTAATGTTAGGTACTACTACAAAATGTTGAAGTAACAGTGTGTTCTCCAAATATGTAACATTTCACAGAGACTTAGTAGTGTTGAAGCAGTTCATCACTGTTCATTCTTTGAGAAATGCAGTTTTTACCCAAAATTCATACTTGTTCTTACAAGTTAGTTCACATGAAAAGTAGAGCAAATGCAGCATTTCAGTGAATCAATGCTACTCAAGTGTTCAAACTGAAGGCATTACTGTAGAAACAACATACATTCCCTTTGTACTGAAAGAGGTACATGTAGTAATGTTAGGTACTACTACAAAATGTTGAAGTAACAGTGTGTTCTCCAAATATGTAACATTTCACAGAGAATTAGTAGTGTTGAAGCAGTTCATCACTGTTCATTCTTTGAGAAATGCAGTTTTTACCCAAAATTCATACTTGTTCTTACAAGTTAGTTCACATGAAAAGTAGAGCAAATGCAGCATTTCAGGGAATCACTCCTACTCAAGTGTTCAAACTGAAGGCATTACTGTAGAAACAACATACATTCCCTTTGTACTGAAAGAGGTACATGTAGTAATGTTAGGTACTACTACAAAATGTTGAAGTAACAGTGTGTTCTCCAAATATGTAACATTTCACAGAGAATTAGTAGTGTTGAAGCAGTTCATCACTGTTCATTCTTTGAGAAATGCAGTTTTTACCCAAAATTCATACTTGTTCTTACAAGTTAGTTCACATGACAAGTAGAGCAAATGCAGCATTTCAGGGAATCACTCCTACTCAAGTGTTCAAACTGAAGGCATTACTGTAGAAACAACATACATTCCCTTTGTACTGAAACAGGTACATGTAGTAATGTTAGGTACTACTACAAAATGTTGAAGTAACAGTGTGTTCTCCAAATATGTAACATTTCACAGAGAATTAGTAGTGTTTGAAGCAGTTCATCACTGTTCATTCTTTGAGAAATGCAGTTTTTGACCCAAAATTCATACTTGTTCTTACAAGTTAGTTCACCTGAAAAGTAGAGCAAATGCAGCATTTCAGGGAATCACTCCTACTCAAGTGTTCAAACTGAAGGCATTACTGTAGAAACAACATACATTCCCTTGTACTGAAACAGGTACATGTAGTAATGTTAGGTACTACTACAAAATGTTGAAGTAACAGTGTGTTCTCCAAATATGTAACATTTCACAGAGAATTAGTAGTGTTGAAGCAGTTCATCACTGTTCATTCTTTGAGAAATGCAGTTTTTACCCAAAATTCATACTTGTTCTTTACAAGTTAGTTCACATGAAAAGTAGAGCAAATGCAGCATTTCAGTGAATCAATGCTACACAAGTGTTCAAACTGAAGGCATTACTGTAGAAACAACATACATTCCTTTGTACTGAAACAGGTACATGTAGTAATGTTAGGTACTACTACAAAATGTTGAAGTAACAGTGTGTTCTCCAAATATGTAACATTTCACAGAGAATTTAGTAGTGTTTGAAGCAGTTCATCACTGTTCATTCTTTGATAAATGCAGTTTTTACCCAAAATTCATACTTGTTCTTTACAAGTTAGTTCACATGAAAAGTAGAGCAAATGCAGCATTTCAGTGAATCACTGCTACTCAAGTGTTCAAACTGAAGGCATTACTGTAGAAACAACATACATTCCCTTTGTACTGAAACAGGTACATGTAGTAATGTTAGGTACTACTACAAAATGTTGAAGTAACAGTGTGTTCTCCAAATATGCAGCATTTCACAGAGAATTAGTAGTGTTGAAGCAGTTCATCACTGTTCATTCTTTGAGAAATGCAGTTTTTACCCCAAAATTCATACTTGTTCTTACAAGTTAGTTCACATGAAAAGTAGAGCAAATGCAGCATTTCAGGGAATCACTCCTACTCAAGTGTTCAAACTGAAGGCATTACTGTAGAAACAACATACATTCCCTTGTACTGAAACAGGTACATGTATTAATGTTAGGTACTATTAGAAAATGATGAAGTAGCAGTGTGTTCTCCAAATATGTAACATTTCACAGAGAATTAGTAGTGTTGAAGCAGTTCATCACTGTTCATTATTTGAGAAATGCAGTTTTTACCCAAAATTCATACTTGTACTTACAAGTTAGTTCACATGAAAAGTAGAGCAAATGCAGCACTTTCAGTGAATCAGTGCTACACAAGTGTTCAAACTGAAGGCATTACTGTAGAAACAACATACATTCCCTTTGTACTGAAAGAGGTACATGTAGTAATATTAGGTACTATTACAAAATGTTGAAGTAACAGTGTGTTCTCCAAATATGTAACATTTCACAGACAATTAGTAGAGTTGAAGCAGTTCATCAATGTTCATTCTTTGAGAAATGCAGTTTTTACCCAAAATTCATACTTGTTCTTACAAGTTAGTTCACATGAAAAGTAGAGCAAATGCAGCATTTCAGTGAATCACTGCTACACAAGTGTTCAAACAGAAGGCATTACTGTAGAAACAACATACATTCCCTTGTACTGAAACAGGTACATGTAGTAATGTTAGGTACTACTACAAAATGTTGAAGTAACAGTGTGTTCGCCAAATATGTAACATTTCACAGAGAATTAGTAGTGTTGAAGCAGTTCATCACTGTTCATTATTTGAGAAATGCAGTTTTTACCCAAAATTCATACTTGTTCTTACAAGTTAGTTCACATGACAATTAGCGCAAATGCTGCATTTCAGGGAATCACTCCTACTCAAGTGTTCAAACTGAAGGCATTACTGTAGAAACAACATACATTCCTTTGTACTGAAAGAGATACATGTAGTAATGTTAGGTACTATTACAAAATGTTGATAACAGTGTGTTCTCCAAATATGTAGCATTTCACAGAGAATTAGTAAAGTTGTTGAAGCAGTTCCTCACTACGTTCATTCTTTGAGAAATGCAGTTTTTACTCCAAAATTCATACTTGTTCTTACAAGTTAGTTCACCGGAAAAGCAGAGCAAATGCAGCATTTCAGGAATCACTCCTACTCAAGTGTTCCAACTGAAGGCATTACTGTAGAAAACAACATACATTACCTTGTACTGAAACAGGTACATGTAGTAATGTTAGGTACTATTACAAAATGTTGAAGTAACAGTGTGTTCTCCAAATATGTAACATTTCACAGAGAATTAGTAGTGTTTTAGTACAGTTCATCACTGTTCATTCTTTGAGAAATGCAGTTGTTACCCAAAATTCATACTTGTTCTTTCAGGTTAGTTCACATGAAAAGTAGAGCAAATGCAACATTTCAGTGATCACTGCTACACAAGTGTTCAAAGTGAAGGCATTACTGTAGAAACAACATACATTCCTTTTTACTGAAACAGGTACATGTAGTAATGTTAGGTACTACTACAAAATGTTGAAGTAACAGTGTGTTCTCCAAATATGTAGCATTTCACAGAGATTTAGTAGTGTTGAAGGAGTACATCACTGTTCATTCCTTGATAAATGCAGTTTTTACCCAAAATTCATACTTGTTCTTACAAGTTAGGTCACATGAAAAGTAGAGCAAATGCAGCATTTCAGGGAATCAATGCTACTCAAGTGTTCAAACTGAAGGCATTACTGTAGAAACAACATACATTCCCTTGTACTGAAACAGGTACATGTAGTAATGTTAGGTACTGCTACAAAATGTTGATGTAACAGTGTGTTCTCCAAATATGTAACATTTCACAGAATTAGCATTGTTGAAGCAGTTCATCACTGTTCATTCTTTGAGAAATGCAGTTTTTACCCAAAATTCATACTTGTTCTTACAAGTTAGTTCACATGAAAAGTAGAGCAAATGCAGCATTTCAGGAATCACTCCTACTCAAGTGTTCAAACTGAAGGCATTACTGTAGAAACAACATACATTCCCTTGTACTGAAACAGGTACATGTATTAATGTTAGGTACTATTAGAAAATGATGAAGTAGCCTTGTGTTCTCCAAATATGAACATTTCACAGAGAATTAGTAGTGTTGAAGTAGTTCATCACTGTTCATTATTTGAGAAATGCAGTTTTTACCCAAAATTCATACTTGTTCTTACAAGTTAGTTCACATGAAAAGTAGAGCAAATGTAGCACTTCAGTGAATCAGTGCTACACAAGTATTCAAACTGAACGCATTACTGTAGAAACAACATACATTCCTTTGTACTGAAAGAGGTACATGTAGTAATGTTAGGTACTATTACAAAATGTTGAAGTAACAGTGTGTTCTCCAAATATGTAATATTTCACAGACAATTAGTAGAGTTGAAGCAGTTCATCAATGTTCATTCTTTGAGAAATGCAGTTTTTACCCAAAATTCATACTTGTTCTTACAAGTTAGTTCACATGAAAAGTAGAGCAAATGCAGCATTTCAGTGAATCAATGCTACACAAGTGTTCAAACAGAAGGCATTACTGTAGAAACAACATACATTCCTTTGTACTGAAACAGGTACATGTAGTAATGTTAGGTACTACTACAAAATGTTGAAGTAACAGTGTGTTCGCCAAATATGTAACATTTCACAGAGAATTAGTAGTGTTGAAGCAGTTTATCACTGTTCATTCTTTGAGAAATGCAGTTTTTAACCCAAAATTTATACTTGTTCTTAAAAGTTAGTTCACATGAAAAGTAGAGCAAATGCTGCATTTCAGGGAATCACTCCTACTCAAGTGTTCAAAATGAAGGCATTACTGTAGAAACAACATACATTCCTTTGTACTGAAACAGATACATGTAGTAATGTTAGGTACTATTACAAAATGTTGAAGTAACAGTGTGTTCTCCAAATATGTAACATTTCACAGAGAATTAGTAGTGTTGAAGGAGTTCATCACTCTTCATTCTTTGAGAAATGCAGTTTTTACCCAAAATTCATACTTGTTCTTACAAGTTAGTTCACCTGAAAAGTAGAGCAAATGCAGCATTTCAGGGAATCACTCCTACTCAAGTGTTCAAACTGAAGGCATTATTGTAGAAACAACATACATTCCCTTGTACTGAAACAGGTACATGTAGTAATGTTAGACACTACTACAAAATGTTGAAGTAACAGTGTGTTCTCCAAATATGTAACATTTCACAGAGAATTAGTAGTGTTGAAGCAGTTCATCACTGTTCATTCTTTGAGAAATGCAGTTTTTACCCAAAATTCATACTTGTTCTTTCAGGTTAGTTCACCTGAAAAGTAGAGCAAATGCAGCATTTCAGGGAATCACTCCTACTCAAGTGTTGAAACTGAAGGCATTACTGTAGAAACAACATACATTCCTTTGTACTGAAACAGGTACATGTAGTAATGTTAGGTACTACTACAAAATGTTGAAGTAACAGTGTGTTCTCCAAATATGTAACATTTCACAGAATAGTAGCAGTGTTGAAGCAGTTCATCACTGTTCATTCTTTGAGAAATGCAGTTTTTACCCAAAATTCATACTTGTTCTTACAAGGTAGTTCACCTGAAAAGTAGAGCAAATGCAGCATTTCAGGGAATCACTCCTACTCAAGTGTTCAAACTGAAGGCATTACTGTAGAAACAACATACATTCCCTTTGTACTGAAAACAGGTACATGTAGTAATGTTAGGTACTACTACAAAATGTTGAAGTAACAGTGCGTTCTCCAAATATGTAACATTTCACAGAGAATTAGTAGTGTTGAAGCAGTTCATCACTGTTCATTCTTTGAGAAATGCAGTTTTTACCCAAAATTCATACTTGTTCTTTCAAGTTAGTTCACATGAAAAGTAGAGCCATTGCAGCATTTCTGGGAATCACTGCTACTCAAGTGTTCAAACTGAACGCATTACTGTAGAAACAACATACATTCCTTTGTACTGAAACAGGTACATGTAGTAATGTTAGGTACTACTACAAAATGTTGAAGTAACAGTGTGTTTTCCAAATATGTAACATTTCACAGAGAATTAGTAGTGTTTTAGCAGTTCATCACTGTTCATTCTTTGAGAAATGCAGTTTTTACCCAAAATTCATACTTGTTCTTTCAGGTTAGTTCACATGAAAAGTAGATCAAATGCAACATTTCAGTGAATCACTGCTACACAAGTGTTCAAACTGAAGGCATTACTGTAGAAACAACATACATTCCTTTGTACTGAAACAGGTACATGTAGTAATGTTAGGTACTACTACAAAATGTTGAAGTAACAGTGTGTTCTCCAAATATGTAACATTTCACAGAGAATTAGTAGTGTTGAAGCAGTTCATCACTGTTCATTCTTTGAGAAATGCAGTTTTTACCCAAAATTCATACTTGTTCTTACAAGTTAGTTCACATGAAAAGTAGAGCAAATGCAGCATTTCAGTGAATCACTCCTACTCAAGTGTTCAAACTGAAGGCATTACTGTAGAAACAACATACATTCCTTTGTACTGAAACAGGTACATGTAGTAATGTTAGGTACTATTACAAAATGTTGAAGTAACAGTGTGTTCTCCAAATATGTAACATTTCACAGAGAATTAGTAGTGTTGAAGCAGTTCATCACTGTTCATTCTTTGAGAAATGCAGTTTTTACCCAAAATTCATACTTGTTCTTACAAGTTAGTTCACATGAAAAGTAGAGCAAATGCAGCATTTCAGTGAATCAATGCTACACAAGTGTTCAAACTGAACGCATTACTGTAGAAACAACATACATTCCTTTGTACTGAAACAGGTACATGTAGTAATGTTAGGTACTATTACAAAATGTTGAAGTAACAGTGTGTTCTCCAAATATGTAACATTTCACAGAGAATTAGTAGTGTTGAAGCAGTTCATCACTGTTCATTCTTTGAGAAATGCAGTTTTTACCCAAAATTCATACTTGTTCTTACAAGTTAGTTCACATGAAAAGTAGAGCAAATGCAGCATTTCAGTGAATCACTGCTACTCAAGTGTTCAAACTGAAGGCATTACTGTAGAAACAACATACATTCCCTTTGTACTGAAACAGGTACATGTAGTAATGTTAGGTACTATTACAAAATGTTGAAGTAACAGTGTGTTCTCCAAATATGTAACATTTCACAGAGAATTAGTAGTGTTGAAGCAGTTCATCACTGTTCATTCTTTGAGAAATGCAGTTTTTACCCAAAATTCATACTTGTTCTTACAAGTTAGTTCACATGAAAAGTAGAGCAAATGCAGCATTTCAGTGAATCAATGCTACACAAGTGTTCAAACTGAAGGCATTACTGTAGAAACAACATACATTCCTTTGTACTGAAACAGGTACATGTAGTAATGTTAGGCACTATTACAAAATGTTGAAGTAACAGTGTGTTTCTCCAAATATGTAACATTTCACAGAGAATTAGTAGTGTTGAAGCAGTTCATCACTGTTCATTCTTTGAGAAATGCAGTTTTTACCCAAAATTCATACTTGTTCTTTCAAGTTAGTTCACATGAAAAGTAGAGCAAATGCAGCATTTCAGTGAATCACTGCTACACAAGTGTTCAAACTGAAGGCATTACTGTAGAAACAACATACATTCCTTTGTACTGAAACAGGTACATGTAGTAATGTTAGGTACTACTACAAAATGTTGAAGTAACAGTGTGTTCTCCAAATATGTAACATTTCACAGAGAATTAGTAGTGTTGAAGCAGTTCATCACTGTTCATTCTTTGAGAAATGCAGTTTTTACCCAAAATTCATACTTGTTCTTACAAGTTAGTTCACATGAAAAGTAGAGCAAATGCAGCATTTCAGTGAATCAATGCTACACAAGTGTTCAAACTGAAGGCATTACTGTAGAAACAACATACATTCCTTTGTACTGAAACAGGTACATGTAGTAATGTTAGGTACTATTACAAAATGTTGAAGTAACAGTGTGTTCTCCAAATATGTAACATTTCACAGAGAATTAGTAGTGTTGAAGCAGTTCATCACTGTTCATTCTTTGAGAAATGCAGTTTTTACCCAAAAATTCATACTTGTTCTTACAAGTTAGTTCACATGAAAAGTAGAGCAAATGCAGCATTTCAGTGAATCACTGCTACTCAAGTGTTCAAACTGAAGGCATTACTGTAGAAACAACATACATTCCCTTTGTACTGAAACAGGTACATGTAGTAATGTTAGGTACTACTACAAAATGTTGAAGTAACAGTGTGTTCTCCAAATATGTAACATTTCACAGAGAATTAGTAGTGTTGAAGCAGTTCATCACTGTTCATTCTTTGAGAAATGCAGTTTTTACCCAAAATTCATACTTGTTCTTACAAGTTAGTTCACATGAAAAGTAGAGCAAATGCAGCATTTCAGTGAATCACTGCTACACAAGTGTTCAAACTGAAGGCATTACTGTAGAAACAACATACATTCCTTTGTACTGAAACAGGTACATGTAGTAATGTTAGGTACTACTACAAAATGTTGAAGTAACAGTGTGTTTCTCCAAATATGTAACATTTCACAGAGAATTAGTAGTGTTGAAGCAGTTCATCACTGTTCATTCTTTGAGAAATGCAGTTTTTACCCAAAATTCATACTTGTTCTTTACAAGTTAGTTCACATGAAAAGTAGAGCAAATGCAGCATTTCAGTGAATCACTGCTACACAAGTGTTCAAACTGAAGGCATTACTGTAGAAACAACATACATTCCTTTGTACTGAAACAGGTACATGTAGTAATGTTAGGTACTACTACAAAATGTTGAAGTAACAGTGTGTTCTCCAAATATGTAACATTTCACAGAGAATTAGTAGTGTTGAAGCAGTTCATCACTGTTCATTCTTTGAGAAATGCAGTTTTTACCCAAAATTCATACTTGTTCTTACAAGTTAGTTCACATGAAAAGTAGAGCAAATGCAGCATTTCAGTGAATCACTGCTACACAAGTGTTCAAACTGAAGGCATTACTGTAGAAACAACATACATTCCTTTGTACTGAAACAGGTACATGTAGTAATGTTAGGTACTATTACAAAATGTTGAAGTAACAGTGTGTTCTCCAAATATGTAACATTTCACAGAGAATTAGTAGTGTTGAAGCAGTTCATCACTGTTCATTCTTTGAGAAATGCAGTTTTTACCCAAAATTCATACTTGTTCTTACAAGTTAGTTCACATGAAAAGTAGAGCAAATGCAGCATTTCAGGGAATCACTGCTACTCAAGTGTTCAAACTGAAGGCATTACTGTAGAAACAACATACATTCCCTTTGTACTGAAACAGGTACATGTAGTAATGTTAGGTACTATTACAAAATGTTGAAGTAACAGTGTGTTCTCCAAATATGTAACATTTCACAGAGAATTAGTAGTGTTGAAGCAGTTCATCACTGTTCATTCTTTGAGAAATGCAGTTTTTACCCAAAATTCATACTTGTTCTTACAAGTTAGTTCACATGAAAAGTAGAGCAAATGCAGCATTTCAGTGAATCAATGCTACACAAGTGTTCAAACTGAAGGCATTACTGTAGAAACAACATACATTCCTTTGTACTGAAACAGGTACATGTAGTAATGTTAGGTACTACTACAAAATGTTGAAGTAACAGTGTGTTCTCCAAATATGTAACATTTCACAGAGAATTAGTAGTGTTGAAGCAGTTCATCACTGTTCATTCTTTGAGAAATGCAGTTTTTACCCAAAATTCATACTTGTTCTTTACAAGTTAGTTCACATGAAAAGTAGAGCAAATGCAGCATTTCAGTGAATCACTGCTACACAAGTGTTCAAACTGAAGGCATTACTGTAGAAACAACATACATTCCTTTGTACTGAAACAGGTACATGTAGTAATGTTAGGTACTACTACAAAATGTTGAAGTAACAGTGTGTTCTCCAAATATGTAACATTTCACAGAGAATTAGTAGTGTTGAAGCAGTTCATCACTGTTCATTCTTTGAGAAATGCAGTTTTTACCCAAAATTCATACTTGTTCTTACAAGTTAGTTCACATGAAAAGTAGAGCAAATGCAGCATTTCAGTGAATCACTGCTACACAAGTGTTCAAACTGAAGGCATTACTGTAGAAACAACATACATTCCTTTGTACTGAAACAGGTACATGTAGTAATGTTAGGTACTACTACAAAATGTTGAAGTAACAGTGTGTTCTCCAAATATGTAACATTTCACAGAGAATTAGTAGTGTTGAAGCAGTTCATCACTGTTCATTCTTTGAGAAATGCAGTTTTTACCCAAAATTCATACTTGTTCTTACAAGTTAGTTCACATGAAAAGTAGAGCAAATGCAGCATTTCAGTGAATCAATGCTACACAAGTGTTCAAACTGAAAGGCATTACTGTAGAAACAACATACATTCCTTTGTACTGAAACAGGTACATGTAGTAATGTTAGGTACTACTACAAAATGTTGAAGTAACAGTGTGTTCTCCAAATATGTAACATTTCACAGAGAATTAGTAGTGTTGAAGCAGTTCATCACTGTTCATTCTTTGAGAAATGCAGTTTTTACCCAAAATTCATACTTGTTCTTACAAGTTAGTTCACATGAAAAGTAGAGCAAATGCAGCATTTCAGTGAATCACTGCTACTCAAGTGTTCAAACTGAAGGCATTACTGTAGAAACAACATACATTCCTTTGTACTGAAACAGGTACATGTAGTAATGTTAGGTACTATTACAAAATGTTGAAGTAACAGTGTGTTCTCCAAATATGTAACATTTCACAGAGAATTAGTAGTGTTGAAGCAGTTCATCACTGTTCATTCTTTGAGAAATGCAGTTTTTACCCAAAATTCATACTTGTTCTTACAAGTTAGTTCACATGAAAAGTAGAGCAAATGCAGCATTTCAGTGAATCAATGCTACACAAGTGTTCAAACTGAAGCCATTACTGTAGAAACAACATACATTCCTTTGTACTGAAAGAGGTACATGTAGTAATGTTAGGTACTATTACAAAATGTTGAAGTAACAGTGTGTTCTCCAAATATGTAACATTTCACAGAGAATTAGTAGTGTTGAAGCAGTTCATCACTGTTCATTCTTTGAGAAATGCAGTTTTTACCCAAAATTCATACTTGTTCTTTACAAGTTAGTTCACATGAAAAGTAGAGCAAATGCAGCATTTCAGTGAATCACTGCTACACAAGTGTTCAAACTGAAGGCATTACTGTAGAAACAACATACATTCCTTTGTACTGAAACAGGTACATGTAGTAATGTTAGGTACTACTACAAAATGTTGAAGTAACAGTGTGTTCTCCAAATATGTAACATTTCACAGAGAATTAGTAGTGTTGAAGCAGTTCATCACTGTTCATTCTTTGAGAAATGCAGTTTTTACCCAAAATTCATACTTGTTCTTACAAGTTAGTTCACATGAAAGGTAGAGCAAATGCAGCATTTCAGTGAATCAATGCTACACAAGTGTTCAAACTGAAGGCATTACTGTAGAAACAACATACATTCCTTTGTACTGAAACAGGTACATGTAGTAATGTTAGGTACTATTACAAAATGTTGAAGTAACAGTGTGTTCTCCAAATATGTAACATTTCACAGAGAATTAGTAGTGTTGAAGCAGTTCATCACTGTTCATTCTTTGAGAAATGCAGTTTTTACCCAAAATTCATACTTGTTCTTACAAGTTAGTTCACATGAAAAGTAGAGCAAATGCAGCATTTCAGGGAATCACTGCTACTCAAGTGTTCAAACTGAAGGCATTACTGTAGAAACAACATACATTCCCTTGTACTGAAACAGGTACATGTAGTAATGTTAGGTACTACTACAAAATGTTGAAGTAACAGTGTGTTCTCCAAATATGTAACATTTCACAGAGAATTAGTAGTGTTGAAGCAGTTCATCACTGTTCATTCTTTGAGAAATGCAGTTTTTACCCAAAATTCATACTTGTTCTTACAAGTTAGTTCACATGAAAAGTAGAGCAAATGCAGCATTTCAGTGAATCAATGCTACACAAGTGTTCAAACTGAACGCATTACTGTAGAAACAACATACATTCCTTTGTACTGAAAGAGGTACATGTAGTAATGTTAGGTACTATTACAAAATGTTGAAGTAACAGTGTGTTTTCCAAATATGTAACATTTCACAGAGAATTAGTAGTGTTGAAGCAGTTCATCACTGTTCATTCTTTGAGAAATGCAGTTTTTACCCAAAATTCATACTTGTTCTTTACAAGTTAGTTCACATGAAAAGTAGAGCAAATGCAGCATTTCAGTGAATCAATGCTACACAAGTGTTCAAACTGAAGGCATTACTGTAGAAACAACATACATTCCTTTGTACTGAAACAGGTACATGTAGTAATGTTAGGTACTACTACAAAATGTTGAAGTAACAGTGTGTTCTCCAAATATGTAACATTTCACAGAGAATTAGTAGTGTTGAAGCAGTTCATCACTGTTCATTCTTTGAGAAATGCAGTTTTTACCCAAAATTCATACTTGTTCTTACAAGTTAGTTCACATGAAAAGTAGAGCAAATGCAGCATTTCAGTGAATCACTCCTACTCAAGTGTTCAAACTGAAGGCATTACTGTAGAAACAACATACATTCCTTTGTACTGAAACAGGTACATGTAGTAATGTTAGGTACTACTACAAAATGTTGAAGTAACAGTGTGTTCTCCAAATATGTAACATTTCACAGAGAATTAGTAGTGTTGAAGCAGTTCATCACTGTTCATTCTTTGAGAAATGCAGTTTTTACCCAAAATTCATACTTGCCTTACCAGTTAGTTCACATGAAAAGTAGAGCAAATGCAGCATTTCAGTGAATCAATGCTACACAAGTGTTCAAACTGAACGCATTACTGTAGAAACAACATACATTCCTTTGTACTGAAACAGGTACATGTAGTAATGTTAGGTACTATTACAAAATGTTGAAGTAACAGTGTGTTCTCCAAATATGTAACATTTCACAGAGAATTAGTAGTGTTGAAGCAGTTCATCACTGTTCATTCTTTGAGAAATGCAGTTTTTACCCAAAATTCATACTTGTTCTTACAAGTTAGTTCACATGAAAAGTAGAGCAAATGCAGCATTTCAGTGAATCACTCCTACTCAAGTGTTCAAACTGAAGGCATTACTGTAGAAACAACATACATTCCTTTGTACTGAAACAGGTACATGTAGTAATGTTAGGTACTATTACAAAATGTTGAAGTAACAGTGTGTTCTCCAAATATGTAACATTTCACAGAGAATTAGTAGTGTTGAAGCAGTTCATCACTGTTCATTCTTTGAGAAATGCAGTTTTTACCCAAAATTCATACTTGTTCTTTCAGGTTAGTTCACATGAAAAGTAGAGCAAATGCAACATTTCAGTGAATCACTGCTACACAAGTGTTCAAACTGAAGGCATTACTGTAGAAACAACATACATTCCTTTGTACTGAAACAGGTACATGTAGTAATGTTAGGTACTACTACAAAATGTTGAAGTAACAGTGTGTTCTCCAAATATGTAACATTTCACAGAGAATTAGTAGTGTTGAAGCAGTTCATCACTGTTCATTCTTTGAGAAATGCAGTTTTTACCCAAAATTCATACTTGTTCTTACAAGTTAGTTCACATGAAAAGTAGAGCAAATGCAGCATTTCAGTGAATCACTGCTACACAAGTGTTCAAACTGAAGGCATTACTGTAGAAACAACATACATTCCTTTGTACTGAAACAGGTACATGTAGTAATGTTAGGTACTATTACAAAATGTTGAAGTAACAGTGTGTTCTCCAAATATGTAACATTTCACAGAGAATTAGTAGTGTTGAAGCAGTTCATCACTGTTCATTCTTTGAGAAATGCAGTTTTTACCCAAAATTCATACTTGTTCTTACAAGTTAGTTCACATGAAAAGTAGAGCAAATGCAGCATTTCAGTGAATCAATGCTACACAAGTGTTCAAACTGAAGGCATTACTGTAGAAACAACATACATTCCTTTGTACTGAAACAGGTACATGTAGTAATGTTAGGTACTACTACAAAATGTTGAAGTAACAGTGTGTTCTCCAAATATGTAACATTTCACAGAGAATTAGTAGTGTTGAAGCAGTTCATCACTGTTCATTCTTTGAGAAATGCAGTTTTTACCCAAAATTCATACTTGTTCTTACAAGTTAGTTCACATGAAAAGTAGAGCAAATGCAGCATTTCAGTGAATCACTGCTACACAAGTGTTCAAACTGAAGGCATTACTGTAGAAACAACATACATTCCTTTGTACTGAAACAGGTACATGTAGTAATGTTAGGTACTACTACAAAATGTTGAAGTAACAGTGTGTTCTCCAAATATGTAACATTTCACAGAGAATTAGTAGTGTTGAAGCAGTTCATCACTGTTCATTCTTTGAGAAATGCAGTTTTTACCCAAAATTCATACTTGTTCTTACAAGTTAGTTCACATGAAAAGTAGAGCAAATGCAGCATTTCAGTGAATCACTGCTACACAAGTGTTCAAACTGAAGGCATTACTGTAGAAACAACATACATTCCTTTGTACTGAAACAGGTACATGTAGTAATGTTAGGTACTATTACAAAATGTTGAAGTAACAGTGTGTTCTCCAAATATGTAACATTTCACAGAGAATTAGTAGTGTTGAAGCAGTTCATCACTGTTCATTCTTTGAGAAATGCAGTTTTTACCCAAAATTCATACTTGTTCTTACAAGTTAGTTCACATGAAAAGTAGAGCAAATGCAGCATTTCAGTGAATCAATGCTACACAAGTGTTCAAACTGAAGGCATTACTGTAGAAACAACATACATTCCTTTGTACTGAAACAGGTACATGTAGTAATGTTAGGTACTACTACAAAATGTTGAAGTAACAGTGTGTTCTCCAAATATGTAACATTTCACAGAGAATTAGTAGTGTTGAAGCAGTTCATCACTGTTCATTCTTTGAGAAATGCAGTTTTTACCCAAAATTCATACTTGTTCTTACAAGTTAGTTCACATGAAAAGTAGAGCAAATGCAGCATTTCAGTGAATCAATGCTACACAAGTGTTCAAACTGAAGGCATTACTGTAGAAACAACATACATTCCTTTGTACTGAAACAGGTACATGTAGTAATGTTAGGTACTACTACAAAATGTTGAAGTAACAGTGTGTTCTCCAAATATGTAACATTTCACAGAGAATTAGTAGTGTTGAAGCAGTTCATCACTGTTCATTCTTTGAGAAATGCAGTTTTTACCCAAAATTCATACTTGTTCTTACAAGTTAGTTCACATGAAAAGTAGAGCAAATGCAGCATTTCAGTGAATCACTGCTACACAAGTGTTCAAACTGAAGGCATTACTGTAGAAACAACATACATTCCTTTGTACTGAAACAGGTACATGTAGTAATGTTAGGTACTACTACAAAATGTTGAAGTAACAGTGTGTTCTCCAAATATGTAACATTTCACAGAGAATTAGTAGTGTTGAAGCAGTTCATCACTGTTCATTCTTTGAGAAATGCAGTTTTTACCCAAAATTCATACTTGTTCTTACAAGTTAGTTCACATGAAAAGTAGAGCAAATGCAGCATTTCAGTGAATCACTGCTACACAAGTGTTCAAACTGAAGGCATTACTGTAGAAACAACATACATTCCTTTGTACTGAAACAGGTACATGTAGTAATGTTAGGTACTACTACAAAATGTTGAAGTAACAGTGTGTTCTCCAAATATGTAACATTTCACAGAGAATTAGTAGTGTTGAAGCAGTTCATCACTGTTCATTCTTTGAGAAATGCAGTTTTTACCCAAAATTCATACTTGTTCTTTACAAGTTAGTTCACATGAAAAGTAGAGCAAATGCAGCATTTCAGTGAATCACTGCTACACAAGTGTTCAAACTGAAGGCATTACTGTAGAAACAACATACATTCCTTTGTACTGAAACAGGTACATGTAGTAATGTTAGGTACTACTACAAAATGTTGAAGTAACAGTGTGTTCTCCAAATATGTAACATTTCACAGAGAATTAGTAGTGTTGAAGCAGTTCATCACTGTTCATTCTTTGAGAAATGCAGTTTTTACCCAAAATTCATACTTGTTCTTACAAGTTAGTTCACATGAAAAGTAGAGCAAATGCAGCATTTCAGTGAATCAATGCTACACAAGTGTTCAAACTGAAGGCATTACTGTAGAAACAACATACATTCCTTTGTACTGAAACAGGTACATGTAGTAATGTTAGGTACTACTACAAAATGTTGAAGTAACAGTGTGTTCTCCAAATATGTAACATTTCACAGAGAATTAGTAGTGTTGAAGCAGTTCATCACTGTTCATTCTTTGAGAAATGCAGTTTTTACCCAAAATTCATACTTGTTCTTACAAGTTAGTTCACATGAAAAGTAGAGCAAATGCAGCATTTCAGGGAATCACTGCTACTCAAGTGTTCAAACTGAAGGCATTACTGTAGAAACAACATACATTCCCTTTGTACTGAAACAGGTACATGTAGTAATGTTAGGTACTATTACAAAATGTTGAAGTAACAGTGTGTTCTCCAAATATGTAACATTTCACAGAGAATTAGTAGTGTTGAAGCAGTTCATCACTGTTCATTCTTTGAGAAATGCAGTTTTTACCCAAAATTCATACTTGTTCTTACAAGTTAGTTCACATGAAAAGTAGAGCAAATGCAGCATTTCAGTGAATCAATGCTACACAAGTGTTCAAACTGAAGGCATTACTGTAGAAACAACATACATTCCTTTGTACTGAAAGAGGTACATGTAGTAATGTTAGGTACTATTACAAAATGTTGAAGTAACAGTGTGTTCTCCAAATATGTAACATTTCACAGAGAATTAGTAGTGTTGAAGCAGTTCATCACTGTTCATTCTTTGAGAAATGCAGTTTTTACCCAAAATTCATACTTGTTCTTACAAGTTAGTTCACATGAAAAGTAGAGCAAATGCAGCATTTCAGTGAATCACTGCTACACAAGTGTTCAAACTGAAGGCATTACTGTAGAAACAACATACATTCCTTTGTACTGAAACAGGTACATGTAGTAATGTTAGGTACTACTACAAAATGTTGAAGTAACAGTGTGTTCTCCAAATATGTAACATTTCACAGAGAATTAGTAGTGTTGAAGCAGTTCATCACTGTTCATTCTTTGAGAAATGCAGTTTTTACCCAAAATTCATACTTGTTCTTACAAGTTAGTTCACATGAAAAGTAGAGCAAATGCAGCATTTCAGTGAATCACTCCTACTCAAGTGTTCAAACTGAAGGCATTACTGTAGAAACAACATACATTCCTTTGTACTGAAACAGGTACATGTAGTAATGTTAGGTACTATTACAAAATGTTGAAGTAACAGTGTGTTCTCCAAATATGTAACATTTCACAGAGAATTAGTAGTGTTGAAGCAGTTCATCACTGTTCATTCTTTGAGAAATGCAGTTTTTACCCAAAATTCATACTTGTTCTTACAAGTTAGTTCACATGAAAAGTAGAGCAAATGCAGCATTTCAGTGAATCAATGCTACACAAGTGTTCAAACTGAAAGGCATTACTGTAGAAACAACATACATTCCTTTGTACTGAAACAGGTACATGTAGTAATGTTAGGTACTACTACAAAATGTTGAAGTAACAGTGTGTTCTCCAAATATGTAACATTTCACAGAGAATTAGTAGTGTTGAAGCAGTTCATCACTGTTCATTCTTTGAGAAATGCAGTTTTTACCCAAAATTCATACTTGTTCTTACAAGTTAGTTCACATGAAAAGTAGAGCAAATGCAGCATTTCAGGGAATCACTCCTACTCAAGTGTTCAAACTGAAGGCATTACTGTAGAAACAACATACATTCCCTTGTACTGAAACAGGTACATGTAGTAATGTTAGGTACTATTACAAAATGTTGAAGTAACAGTGTGTTCTCCAAATATGTAACATTTCACAGAGAATTAGTAGTGTTGAAGCAGTTCATCACTGTTCATTCTTTGAGAAATGCAGTTTTTACCCAAAATTCATACTTGTTCTTACAAGTTAGTTCACATGAAAAGTAGAGCAAATGCAGCATTTCAGTGAATCACTGCTACACAAGTGTTCAAACTGAAGGCATTACTGTAGAAACAACATACATTCCTTTGTACTGAAACAGGTACATGTAGTAATGTTAGGTACTACTACAAAATGTTGAAGTAACAGTGTGTTCTCCAAATATGTAACATTTCACAGAGAATTAGTAGTGTTGAAGCAGTTCATCACTGTTCATTCTTTGAGAAATGCAGTTTTTACCCAAAATTCATACTTGTTCTTACAAGTTAGTTCACATGAAAAGTAGAGCAAATGCAGCATTTCAGGGAATCACTCCTACTCAAGTGTTCAAACTGAAGGCATTACTGTAGAAACAACATACATTCCTTTGTACTGAAACAGGTACATGTAGTAATGTTAGGTACTACTACAAAATGTTGAAGTAACAGTGTGTTCTCCAAATATGTAACATTTCACAGAGAATTAGTAGTGTTGAAGCAGTTCATCACTGTTCATTCTTTGAGAAATGCAGTTTTTACCCAAAATTCATACTTGTTCTTACAAGTTAGTTCACATGAAAAGTAGAGCAAATGCAGCATTTCAGGGAATCACTGCTACTCAAGTGTTCAAACTGAAGGCATTACTGTAGAAACAACATACATTCCCTTTGTACTGAAACAGGTACATGTAGTAATGTTAGGTACTATTACAAAATGTTGAAGTAACAGCTGTGTTCTCCAAATATGTAACATTTCACAGAGAATTAGTAGTGTTGAAGCAGTTCATCACTGTTCATTCTTTGAGAAATGCAGTTTTTACCCAAAATTCATACTTGTTCTTACAGGTTAGTTCACATGAAAAGTAGAGCAAATGCAGCATTTCAGGGAATCACTCCTACTCAAGTGTTCAAACTGAAGGCATTACTGTAGAAACAACATACATTCCTTTGTACTGAAACAGGTACATGTAGTAATGTTAGGTACTATTACAAAATGTTGAAGTAACAGTGTGTTCTCCAAATATGTAACATTTCACAGAGAATTAGTAGTGTTGAAGCAGTTTCATCACTGTTCATTCTTTGAGAAATGCAGTTTTTACCCAAAATTCATACTTGTTCTTTCAAGTTAGTTCACATGAAAAGTAGAGCAAATGCAGCATTTCAGTGAATCACTGCTACACAAGTGTTCAAACTGAAGGCATTACTGTAGAAACAACATACATTCCTTTGTACTGAAACAGGTACATGTAGTAATGTTAGGTACTATTACAAAATGTTGAAGTAACAGTGTGTTCTCCAAATATGTAGCATTTCACAGAGAATTAGTAGTGTTGAAGCTGTTCAGCACTTTTCATTCTTTGAGAAATGCAGTTTTTACCCAAAATTCATACTTGTTCTTACAAGTTAGTTCACATGAAAAGTAGAGCAAATGCAGCATTTCAGGGAATCACTCCTACTCACGTGTTCAAACTGAAGGCATTACTGTAGAAACAACATACATTCCTTTGTACTGAAACAGGTACATGTATTAATATTAGGTACTATTAGAAAATGATGAAGAAGCAGTGTGTTCTCCAAATATGAACATTTCACAGAGAATTAGTAGTGTTGAAGCAGTTCATCACTGTTCATTGTTTGAGAAATGCAGTTTTTACCCAAAATTCATACTTGTTCTTACAAGTTAGTTCACATGAAAATTAGAGCAAATGCAGCATCAGTGAATCACTGCTACACAAGTGTTCAAACTGAACGCATTACTGCAGAAACAACATACATTCCTTTGTACTGAAAGAGGTACATGTAGTAATGATACGTACTATTACAGAATGTTGAAGTAACAGTGTGTTCTCCAAATATGTAACATTTCACAGAGAATTAGTAGTGTTTTAGCAGTTCATCACTGTTCATACTTTGAGAAATGCAGTTTTTACCCAAAATTCATAGTTGTTCTTTGAAGTTAGTTCACATGAAAAGTAGAGCAAATGCAACATTTCAGTGAATCACTCCTACTCAAATGTTCAAACTGAAGGCATTACTGTAGAAACAACATACATTCCTTTGTACTGAAACAGGTACATGTAGTAATGTTAGGTACTACTACAAAATGTTGAAGTAACAGTGTGTTCTCCAAATATGTAACATTTCACAGAAAATTAGTAGTGTTGAAGCAGTTCATCACTGTTCATTCTTTGAGAAATGCAGTTTTTACCCAAAATTCATACTTGTTCTTACAAGTTAGTTCATATGAAAAGTAGAGCAAATGCTGCATTTCAGGGAATCACTCCTACTCAAGTGTTCAAACTGAAGGCATTACTGTAGAAACAACATACCTTCCTTTGTACAGAAACAGGTACATGTAGTAATGCTAGGTACTACTACAAAATGTTGAAGTAACAGTGTGTTCTCCAAATATGTAACATTTCACAGAAAATTAGTAGTGTTGAAGCAGTTCATCACTGTTCATTCTTTGAGAAATGCAGTTTTTACCCAAAATTCATACCTGTTCTTTTAAGTTAGTTCACATGAAATGTAGAGCAAATGCTGCATTTCAGGGAATCACTCCTACTCAAGTGTTCAAACTGAAGGCATTACTGTAGAAACAACATACCTTCCTTTGTACTGAAACAGGTACATGTAGTAATGTTAGGTACTACTACAAAATGTTGAACTAACAGTGTGTTCTCGAAATATGTAGCATTTCACAGAGAATTAGTAGTGTTGAAGCAGTTCATCACTGTTCATTCTTTGAGAAATGCAGTTTTTACCCAAAATTCATACTTGTATCTTACAAGTTAGTTCACATGAAAAGTAGAGCAAATGCAGCATTTCAGTGAATCAATGCTACAAAAGTGTTCAAACTGAACGCATTACTGTAGAAACAACATACATTCCTTTGTACTGAAACAGGTACATGTAGTAATGTTAGGTACTATTACAAAATGTTGAAGTAACAGTGTGTTCTCCAAATATGTAACATTTCACAGAGAATTAGTAGTGTTGAAGCAGTTCATCACTGTTCATTCTTTGAGAAATGCAGTTTTTACCCAAAATTCATACTTGTTCTTACAAGTTAGTTCACATGAAAAGTAGAGCAAATGCAGCATTTCAGGGAATCACTTCTACTCAAGTGTTCAAACTGAAGGCATTACTGTAGAAACAACATACATTCCTTTGTACTGAAAGAGGTACATGTAGTAATGTTAGGTACTACTACAAAATGTTGAAGTAACAGTGTGTTCTCCAAATATGTAACATTTCACAGAGAATTAGTAGTGTTTGAAGCAGTTCATCACTGTTCATTCTTTGAGAAATGAAGTTTTTACCCAAAATTCATACTTGTTCTTTACAAGTTAGTTCACATGAAAAAGTAGAGCAAATGCAGCATTTCAGTGAATCAATGCTACACAAGTGTTCAAACTGAAGGCATTACTGTAGAAACAACATACATTCCTTTGTACTGAAACAGGTACATGTAGTAATGTTAGGTACTACTACAAAATGTTGAAGTAACAGTGTGTTCTCCAAATATGTAGCATTTCACAGAGAATTAGTAGTGTTTGAAGCAGTTCATCACTGTTCATTCTTTGAGAAATGCAGTTTTTACCCAAAATTCATACTTGTTCTTACAAGTTAGTTCACATGAAAAGTAGAGCAAATGCAGCATTTCAGTGAATCAATGCTACACAAGTGTTCAAACTGAAGGCATTACTGTAGAAACAACATACATTCCTTTGTACTGAAACAGGTACATGTAGTAATGTTAGGTACTACTACAAAATGTTGAAGTAACAGTGTGTTCTCCAAATATGTAACATTTCACAGAGAAATTAGTAGTGTTGAAGCAGTTCATCACTGTTCATTCTTTGAGAAATGCAGTTTTTACCCAAAATTCATACTTGTTCTTACAAGTTAGTTCACATGAAAAGTAGAGCAAATGCAGCATTTCAGTGAATCACTCCTACTCAAGTGTTCAAACTGAAGGCATTACTGTAGAAACAACATACATTCCTTTGTACTGAAACAGGTACATGTAGTAATGTTAGGTACTACTACAAAATGTTGAAGTAACAGTGTGTTCTCCAAATATGTAACATTTCACAGAGAATTAGTAGTGTTGAAGCAGTTCATCACTGTTCATTCTTTGAGAAATGCAGTTTTTACCCAAAATTCATACTTGTTCTTACAAGTTAGTTCACATGAAAAGTAGAGCAAATGCAGCATTTCAGTGAATCACTGCTACTCAAGTGTTCAAACTGAAGGCATTACTGTAGAAACAACATACATTCCCTTTGTACTGAAACAGGTACATGTAGTAATGTTAGGTACTACTACAAAATGTTGAAGTAACGCTGTTTTCTCCAAATATGTAACATTTGACGGAGAATTAGTAGTGTTGAAGCAGTTCATCACTGTTCATTCCTTGAGAAATGCAGTTTTGACCCAAAATTCATACTTGTTCTTACAGGATAGTTCACATGAAAAGTAGAGCAAATGCAGCATTTCAGGGAATCACTCCTACTCAAGTGTTCAAACTGAAGGCATTACTGTAGAAACAACATACATTCACTTGTACTGAAACAGGTACATGTAGTAATGTTAGGTACTATTAGAAAATGATGAAGTAGCAGTGTGTTCTCCAAATATGTAACATTTCACAGAGAATTAGTAGTGTTCAAGCATTTCATCACTGTTCATTCTTTGAGAAATGCAGTTTTTACACAAAATTCATAGTTGTTCTTTCAAGTTAGTTCACATGAAAAGTAGAGCAAATGCAACATTTCAGTGAATCACTGCTACACAAGTGTTCAAACTGAACGCATTACTGTAGAAACAACATACATTCCTTTGTACTGAAACAGGTACATGTAGTAATGTTATGTACTATTACAAAATGTTGAAGTAACAGTGTGTTCTCCAAATATGTAGCATTTCACAGAGAATTAGTAGTGTTGAAGCTGTTCAGCACTTTTCATTCTTTGAGAAATGCAGTTTTTACCCAAAATTCATACTTGTTCTTACAAGTTAGTTCACATGAAAAGTAGAGCAAATGCAGCATTTCAGGGAATCACTCCTACTCACGTGTTCAAACTGAAGGCATTACTGTAGAAACAACATACATTCCTTTGAACTGAAACAGGTACATGTATTAATATTAGGTACTATTAGAAAAATGATGAAGTAAAGCAGTGTGTTCTCCAAATATGTAACATTTCACAGAGAATTAGTAGTGTTGAAGCAGTTCATCACTGTTCATTGTTTGAGAAATGCAGTTTTTACCCAAAATTCATACTTGTTCTTACAAGGTAGTTCACATGAAAACTAGAGCAAATGCAGCATTTCAGTGAATCAATGCTACACAAGTGTTCAAACTGAACGCATTACTGCAGAAACAACATACATTCCTTTGTACTGAAACAGGTACATGTAGTAATGTTACGTACTATTACAGAAATGTTGAAGTAACAGTGTGTTCTCCAAATATGTAACATTTCACAGAGAATTAGTAGTGTTTTAAGCAGTTCATCACTGTTCATTCTTTGAGAAATGCAGTTTTTACCCAAAATTCATAGTTGTTCTTTCAAGTTAGTTCACATGAAAAGTAGAGCAAATGCAGCATTTCAGGGAATCACTCCTACTCAAATGTTCAAACTGAAGGCATTACTGTAGAAACAACATACATTCCTTTGTACTGAAACAGGTACATGTAGTAATGTTAGGTACTACTACAAAATGTTGAAGTAACAGTGTGTTCTCCAAATATGTAACATTTCACAGAAAATTAGTAGTGTTGAAGCAGTTCATCACTGTTCATTCTTTGAGAAATGCAGTTTTTACCCAAAATTCATACTTGTTCTTACAAGTTAGTTCACATGAAAAGTAGAGCAAATGCAGCATTTCAGGGAATCACTCCTACTCAAGTGTTCAAACTGAAGGCATTACTGTAGAAACAACATACCTTCCTTTGTACTGAAACAGGTACATGTAGTAATGTTAGGTACTACTACAAAATGTTGAAGTAACAGTGTGTTCTCCAAATATGTAACATTTCACAGAGAATTAGTAGTGTTGAAGCAGTTCATCACTGTTCATTCTTTGAGAAATGCAGTTTTTACCCAAAATTCATACTTGTTCTTACAAGTTAGTTCACATGAAAATGTAGAGCAAATGCAGCATTTCAGTGAATCACTGCTACTCAAGTGTTCAAACTGAAGGCATTACTGTAGAAACAACATACATTCCTTTGTACTGAAACAGGTACATGTAGTAATGTTAGGTACTACTACAAAATGTTGAAGTAACAGTGTGTTCTCCAAATATGTAGCATTTCACAGAGAATTAGTAGTGTTGAAGCAGTTCATCACTGTTCATTCTTTGAGAAATGCAGTTTTTACCCAAAATTCATACTTGTATCTTACCAGTTAGTTCACATGAAAAGTAGAGCAAATGCAGCATTTCAGTGAATCAATGCTACAAAAGTGTTCAAACTGAACGCATTACTGTAGAAACAACATATATTCCTTTGTACTGAAACAGGTACATGTAGTAATGTTAGGTACTATTACAAAATGTTGAAGTAACAGTGTGTTCTCCAAATATGTAACATTTCACAGAGAATTAGTAGTGTTGAAGCAGTTCATCACTGTTCATTCTTTGAGAAATGCAGTTTTTACCCAAAATTCATACTTGTTCTTACAAGTTAGTTCACATGAAAAGTAGAGCAAATGCAGCATTTCAGTGAATCACTGCTACACAAGTGTTCAAACTGAAGGCATTACTGTAGAAACAACATACATTCCTTTGTACTGAAAGAGGTACATGTAGTAATGTTAGGTACTATTACAAAATGTTGAAGTAACAGTGTGTTCTCCAAATATGTAACATTTCACAGAGAATTAGTAGTGTTTGAAGCAGTTCATCACTGTTCATTCTTTGAGAAATGCAGTTTTTACCCAAAATTCATACTTGTTCTTACAAGTTAGTTCACATAAAAAGTAGAGCAAATGCAGCATTTCAGTGAATCAATGCTACACAAGTGTTCAAACTGAAGGCATTACTGTAGAAACAACATACATTCCTTTGTACTGAAACAGGTACATGTAGTAATGTTAGGTACTATTACAAAATGTTGAAGTAACAGTGTGTTCTCCAAATATGTAACATTTCACAGAGAATTAGTAGTGTTTGAAGCAGTTCATCACTGTTCATTCTTTGAGAAATGCAGTTTTTACCCAAAATTCATACTTGTTCTTACCAGTTAGTTCACATGAAAAGTAGAGCAAATGCAGCATTTCAGTGAATCAATGCTACACAAGTGTTCAAACTGAACGCATTACTGTAGAAACAACATACATTCCTTTGTACTGAAACAGGTACATGTAGTAATGTTAGGTACTATTACAAAATGTTGAAGTAACAGTGTGTTCTCCAAATATGTAACATTTCACAGAGAATTAGTAGTGTTGAAGCAGTTCATCACTGTTCATTCTTTGAGAAATGCAGTTTTTACCCAAAATTCATACTTGTTCTTACAAGTTAGTTCACATGAAAAGTAGAGCAAATGCAGCATTTCAGTGAATCACTGCTACACAAGTGTTCAAACTGAAGGCATTACTGTAGAAACAACATACATTCCTTTGTACTGAAACAGGTACATGTAGTAATGTTAGGTACTACTACAAAATGTTGAAGTAACAGTGTGTTCTCCAAATATGTAACATTTCACAGAGAATTAGTAGTGTTGAAGCAGTTCATCACTGTTCATTCTTTGAGAAATGCAGTTTTTACCCAAAATTCATACTTGTTCTTACAAGTTAGTTCACATGAAAAGTAGAGCAAATGCAGCATTTCAGTGAATCACTGCTACACAAGTGTTCAAACTGAAGGCATTACTGTAGAAACAACATACATTCCCTTTGTACTGAAACAGGTACATGTAGTAATGTTAGGTACTACTACAAAATGTTGAAGTAACAGTGTGTTCTCCAAATATGTAACATTTCACAGAGAATTAGTAGTGTTGAAGCAGTTCATCACTGTTCATTCTTTGAGAAATGCAGTTTTTACCCAAAATTCATACTTGTTCTTACAAGTTAGTTCACATGAAAAGTAGAGCAAATGCAGCATTTCAGTGAATCAATGCTACACAAGTGTTCAAACTGAAGGCATTACTGTAGAAACAACATACATTCCTTTGTACTGAAACAGGTACATGTAGTAATGTTAGGTACTACTACAAAATGTTGAAGTAACAGTGTGTTCTCCAAATATGTAACATTTCACAGAGAATTAGTAGTGTTGAAGCAGTTCATCACTGTTCATTCTTTGAGAAATGCAGTTTTTACCCAAAATTCATACTTGTTCTTACAAGTTAGTTCACATGAAAAGTAGAGCAAATGCAGCATTTCAGTGAATCAATGCTACACAAGTGTTCAAACTGAAGGCATTACTGTAGAAACAACATACATTCCTTTGTACTGAAACAGGTACATGTAGTAATGTTAGGTACTACTACAAAATGTTGAAGTAACAGTGTGTTCTCCAAATATGTAACATTTCACAGAGAATTAGTAGTGTTGAAGCAGTTCATCACTGTTCATTCTTTGAGAAATGCAGTTTTTACCCAAAATTCATACTTGTTCTTACAAGTTAGTTCACATGAAAAGTAGAGCAAATGCAGCATTTCAGTGAATCAATGCTACACAAGTGTTCAAACTGAAGGCATTACTGTAGAAACAACATACATTCCTTTGTACTGAAACAGGTACATGTAGTAATGTTAGGTACTACTACAAAATGTTGAAGTAACAGTGTGTTCTCCAAATATGTAACATTTCACAGAGAATTAGTAGTGTTGAAGCAGTTCATCACTGTTCATTCTTTGAGAAATGCAGTTTTTACCCAAAATTCATACTTGTTCTTACAAGTTAGTTCACATGAAAAGTAGAGCAAATGCAGCATTTCAGTGAATCAATGCTACACAAGTGTTCAAACTGAAGGCATTACTGTAGAAACAACATACATTCCTTTGTACTGAAACAGGTACATGTAGTAATGTTAGGTACTACTACAAAATGTTGAAGTAACAGTGTGTTCTCCAAATATGTAACATTTCACAGAGAATTAGTAGTGTTGAAGCAGTTCATCACTGTTCATTCTTTGAGAAATGCAGTTTTTACCCAAAATTCATACTTGTTCTTACAAGTTAGTTCACATGAAAAGTAGAGCAAATGCAGCATTTCAGTGAATCAATGCTACACAAGTGTTCAAACTGAAGGCATTACTGTAGAAACAACATACATTCCTTTGTACTGAAACAGGTACATGTAGTAATGTTAGGTACTACTACAAAATGTTGAAGTAACAGTGTGTTCTCCAAATATGTAACATTTCACAGAGAATTAGTAGTGTTGAAGCAGTTCATCACTGTTCATTCTTTGAGAAATGCAGTTTTTACCCAAAATTCATACTTGTTCTTACAAGTTAGTTCACATGAAAAGTAGAGCAAATGCAGCATTTCAGTGAATCAATGCTACACAAGTGTTCAAACTGAAGGCATTACTGTAGAAACAACATACATTCCTTTGTACTGAAACAGGTACATGTAGTAATGTTAGGTACTACTACAAAATGTTGAAGTAACAGTGTGTTCTCCAAATATGTAACATTTCACAGAGAATTAGTAGTGTTGAAGCAGTTCATCACTGTTCATTCTTTGAGAAATGCAGTTTTTACCCAAAATTCATACTTGTTCTTACAAGTTAGTTCACATGAAAAGTAGAGCAAATGCAGCATTTCAGTGAATCAATGCTACACAAGTGTTCAAACTGAAGGCATTACTGTAGAAACAACATACATTCCTTTGTACTGAAACAGGTACATGTAGTAATGTTAGGTACTACTACAAAATGTTGAAGTAACAGTGTGTTCTCCAAATATGTAACATTTCACAGAGAATTAGTAGTGTTGAAGCAGTTCATCACTGTTCATTCTTTGAGAAATGCAGTTTTTACCCAAAATTCATACTTGTTCTTACAAGTTAGTTCACATGAAAAGTAGAGCAAATGCAGCATTTCAGTGAATCAATGCTACACAAGTGTTCAAACTGAAGGCATTACTGTAGAAACAACATACATTCCTTTGTACTGAAAGAGGTACATGTAGTAATGTTAGGTACTACTACAAAATGTTGAAGTAACAGTGTGTTCTCCAAATATGTAACATTTCACAGAGAATTAGTAGTGTTGAAGCAGTTCATCACTGTTCATTCTTTGAGAAATGCAGTTTTTACCCAAAATTCATACTTGTTCTTACAAGTTAGTTCACATGAAAAGTAGAGCAAATGCAGCATTTCAGTGAATCAATGCTACACAAGTGTTCAAACTGAAGGCATTACTGTAGAAACAACATACATTC
This sequence comes from Phyllostomus hastatus, assembly GCF_019186645.2. Taxonomy (NCBI): domain Eukaryota; kingdom Metazoa; phylum Chordata; class Mammalia; order Chiroptera; family Phyllostomidae; genus Phyllostomus; species Phyllostomus hastatus. The sequence goes on from NW_025333551.1 coordinate 36,633, forward strand.
CTTTGTACTGAAACAGGTACATGTAGTAATGTTAGGTACTACTACAAAATGTTGAAGTAACAGTGTGTTCTCCAAATATGTAACATTTCACAGAGAATTAGTAGTGTTGAAGCAGTTCATCACTGTTCATTCTTTGAGAAATGCAGTTTTTACCCAAAATTCATACTTGTTCTTACAAGTTAGTTCACATGAAAAGTAGAGCAAATGCAGCATTTCAGTGAATCAATGCTACACAAGTGTTCAAACTGAAGGCATTACTGTAGAAACAACATACATTCCTTTGTACTGAAACAGGTACATGTAGTAATGTTAGGTACTACTACAAAATGTTGAAGTAACAGTGTGTTCTCCAAATATGTAACATTTCACAGAGAATTAGTAGTGTTGAAGCAGTTCATCACTGTTCATTCTTTGAGAAATGCAGTTTTTACCCAAAATTCATACTTGTTCTTACAAGTTAGTTCACATGAAAAGTAGAGCAAATGCAGCATTTCAGTGAATCAATGCTACACAAGTGTTCAAACTGAAGGCATTACTGTAGAAACAACATACATTCCTTTGTACTGAAAGAGGTACATGTAGTAATGTTAGGTACTACTACAAAATGTTGAAGTAACAGTGTGTTCTCCAAATATGTAACATTTCACAGAGAATTAGTAGTGTTGAAGCAGTTCATCACTGTTCATTCTTTGAGAAATGCAGTTTTTACCCAAAATTCATACTTGTTCTTACAAGTTAGTTCACATGAAAAGTAGAGCAAATGCAGCATTTCAGTGAATCAATGCTACACAAGTGTTCAAACTGAAGGCATTACTGTAGAAACAACATACATTCCTTTGTACTGAAAGAGGTACATGTAGTAATGTTAGGTACTACTACAAAATGTTGAAGTAACAGTGTGTTCTCCAAATATGTAACATTTCACAGAGAATTAGTAGTGTTGAAGCAGTTCATCACTGTTCATTCTTTGAGAAATGCAGTTTTTACCCAAAATTCATACTTGTTCTTACAAGTTAGTTCACATGAAAAGTAGAGCAAATGCAGCATTTCAGTGAATCAATGCTACACAAGTGTTCAAACTGAAGGCATTACTGTAGAAACAACATACATTCCTTTGTACTGAAACGAGGTACATGTAGTAATGTTAGGTACTACTACAAAATGTTGAAGTAACAGTGTGTTCTCCAAATATGTAACATTTCACAGAGAATTAGTAGTGTTGAAGCAGTTCATCACTGTTCATTCTTTGAGAAATGCAGTTTTTACCCAAAATTCATACTTGTTCTTACAAGTTAGTTCACATGAAAAGTAGAGCAAATGCAGCATTTCAGTGAATCAATGCTACACAAGTGTTCAAACTGAAGGCATTACTGTAGAAACAACATACATTCCTTTGTACTGAAACAGGTACATGTAGTAATGTTAGGTACTACTACAAAATGTTGAAGTAACAGTGTGTTCTCCAAATATGTAACATTTCACAGAGAATTAGTAGTGTTGAAGCAGTTCATCACTGTTCATTCTTTGAGAAATGCAGTTTTTACCCAAAATTCATACTTGTTCTTACAAGTTAGTTCACATGAAAAGTAGAGCAAATGCAGCATTTCAGTGAATCAATGCTACACAAGTGTTCAAACTGAAGGCATTACTGTAGAAACAACATACATTCCTTTGTACTGAAAGAGGTACATGTAGTAATGTTAGGTACTACTACAAAATGTTGAAGTAACAGTGTGTTCTCCAAATATGTAACATTTCACAGAGAATTAGTAGTGTTGAAGCAGTTCATCACTGTTCATTCTTTGAGAAATGCAGTTTTTACCCAAAATTCATACTTGTTCTTACAAGTTAGTTCACATGAAAAGTAGAGCAAATGCAGCATTTCAGTGAATCAATGCTACACAAGTGTTCAAACTGAAGGCATTACTGTAGAAACAACATACATTCCTTTGTACTGAAAGAGGTACATGTAGTAATGTTAGGTACTACTACAAAATGTTGAAGTAACAGTGTGTTCTCCAAATATGTAACATTTCACAGAGAATTAGTAGTGTTGAAGCAGTTCATCACTGTTCATTCTTTGAGAAATGCAGTTTTTACCCAAAATTCATACTTGTTCTTACAAGTTAGTTCACATGAAAAGTAGAGCAAATGCAGCATTTCAGTGAATCAATGCTACACAAGTGTTCAAACTGAAGGCATTACTGTAGAAACAACATACATTCCTTTGTACTGAAAGAGGTACATGTAGTAATGTTAGGTACTACTACAAAATGTTGAAGTAACAGTGTGTTCTCCAAATATGTAACATTTCACAGAGAATTAGTAGTGTTGAAGCAGTTCATCACTGTTCATTCTTTGAGAAATGCAGTTTTTACCCAAAATTCATACTTGTTCTTACAAGTTAGTTCACATGAAAAGTAGAGCAAATGCAGCATTTCAGTGAATCAATGCTACACAAGTGTTCAAACTGAAGGCATTACTGTAGAAACAACATACATTCCTTTGTACTGAAAGAGGTACATGTAGTAATGTTAGGTACTACTACAAAATGTTGAAGTAACAGTGTGTTCTCCAAATATGTAACATTTCACAGAGAATTAGTAGTGTTGAAGCAGTTCATCACTGTTCATTCTTTGAGAAATGCAGTTTTTACCCAAAATTCATACTTGTTCTTACAAGTTAGTTCACATGAAAAGTAGAGCAAATGCAGCATTTCAGTGAATCAATGCTACACAAGTGTTCAAACTGAAGGCATTACTGTAGAAACAACATACATTCCTTTGTACTGAAAGAGGTACATGTAGTAATGTTAGGTACTACTACAAAATGTTGAAGTAACAGTGTGTTCTCCAAATATGTAACATTTCACAGAGAATTAGTAGTGTTGAAGCAGTTCATCACTGTTCATTCTTTGAGAAATGCAGTTTTTACCCAAAATTCATACTTGTTCTTACAAGTTAGTTCACATGAAAAGTAGAGCAAATGCAGCATTTCAGTGAATCAATGCTACACAAGTGTTCAAACTGAAGGCATTACTGTAGAAACAACATACATTCCTTTGTACTGAAACAGGTACATGTAGTAATGTTAGGTACTACTACAAAATGTTGAAGTAACAGTGTGTTCTCCAAATATGTAACATTTCACAGAGAATTAGTAGTGTTGAAGCAGTTCATCACTGTTCATTCTTTGAGAAATGCAGTTTTTACCCAAAATTCATACTTGTTCTTACAAGTTAGTTCACATGAAAAGTAGAGCAAATGCAGCATTTCAGTGAATCAATGCTACACAAGTGTTCAAACTGAAGGCATTACTGTAGAAACAACATACATTCCTTTGTACTGAAACAGGTACATGTAGTAATGTTAGGTACTACTACAAAATGTTGAAGTAACAGTGTGTTCTCCAAATATGTAACATTTCACAGAGAATTAGTAGTGTTGAAGCAGTTCATCACTGTTCATTCTTTGAGAAATGCAGTTTTTACCCAAAATTCATACTTGTTCTTACAAGTTAGTTCACATGAAAAGTAGAGCAAATGCAGCATTTCAGTGAATCAATGCTACACAAGTGTTCAAACTGAAGGCATTACTGTAGAAACAACATACATTCCTTTGTACTGAAAGAGGTACATGTAGTAATGTTAGGTACTACTACAAAATGTTGAAGTAACAGTGTGTTCTCCAAATATGTAACATTTCACAGAGAATTAGTAGTGTTGAAGCAGTTCATCACTGTTCATTCTTTGAGAAATGCAGTTTTTACCCAAAATTCATACTTGTTCTTACAAGTTAGTTCACATGAAAAGTAGAGCAAATGCAGCATTTCAGTGAATCAATGCTACACAAGTGTTCAAACTGAAGGCATTACTGTAGAAACAACATACATTCCTTTGTACTGAAACAGGTACATGTAGTAATGTTAGGTACTACTACAAAATGTTGAAGTAACAGTGTGTTCTCCAAATATGTAACATTTCACAGAGAATTAGTAGTGTTGAAGCAGTTCATCACTGTTCATTCTTTGAGAAATGCAGTTTTTACCCAAAATTCATACTTGTTCTTACAAGTTAGTTCACATGAAAAGTAGAGCAAATGCAGCATTTCAGTGAATCAATGCTACACAAGTGTTCAAACTGAAGGCATTACTGTAGAAACAACATACATTCCTTTGTACTGAAACAGGTACATGTAGTAATGTTAGGTACTACTACAAAATGTTGAAGTAACAGTGTGTTCTCCAAATATGTAACATTTCACAGAGAATTAGTAGTGTTGAAGCAGTTCATCACTGTTCATTCTTTGAGAAATGCAGTTTTTACCCAAAATTCATACTTGTTCTTACAAGTTAGTTCACATGAAAAGTAGAGCAAATGCAGCATTTCAGTGAATCAATGCTACACAAGTGTTCAAACTGAAGGCATTACTGTAGAAACAACATACATTCCTTTGTACTGAAAAGAGGTACATGTAGTAATGTTAGGTACTACTACAAAATGTTGAAGTAACAGTGTGTTCTCCAAATATGTAACATTTCACAGAGAATTAGTAGTGTTGAAGCAGTTCATCACTGTTCATTCTTTGAGAAATGCAGTTTTTACCCAAAATTCATACTTGTTCTTACAAGTTAGTTCACATGAAAAGTAGAGCAAATGCAGCATTTCAGTGAATCAATGCTACACAAGTGTTCAAACTGAAGGCATTACTGTAGAAACAACATACATTCCTTTGTACTGAAACAGGTACATGTAGTAATGTTAGGTACTACTACAAAATGTTGAAGTAACAGTGTGTTCTCCAAATATGTAACATTTCACAGAGAATTAGTAGTGTTGAAGCAGTTCATCACTGTTCATTCTTTGAGAAATGCAGTTTTTACCCAAAATTCATACTTGTTCTTACAAGTTAGTTCACATGAAAAGTAGAGCAAATGCAGCATTTCAGTGAATCAATGCTACACAAGTGTTCAAACTGAAGGCATTACTGTAGAAACAACATACATTCCTTTGTACTGAAAGAGGTACATGTAGTAATGTTAGGTACTACTACAAAATGTTGAAGTAACAGTGTGTTCTCCAAATATGTAACATTTCACAGAGAATTAGTAGTGTTGAAGCAGTTCATCACTGTTCATTCTTTGAGAAATGCAGTTTTTACCCAAAATTCATACTTGTTCTTACAAGTTAGTTCACATGAAAAGTAGAGCAAATGCAGCATTTCAGTGAATCAATGCTACACAAGTGTTCAAACTGAAGGCATTACTGTAGAAACAACATACATTCCTTTGTACTGAAACAGGTACATGTAGTAATGTTAGGTACTACTACAAAATGTTGAAGTAACAGTGTGTTCTCCAAATATGTAACATTTCACAGAGAATTAGTAGTGTTGAAGCAGTTCATCACTGTTCATTCTTTGAGAAATGCAGTTTTACAAAATTCATACTTGTTCTTACAAGTTAGTTCACATGAAAAGTAGAGCAAATGCAGCATTTCAGTGAATCAATGCTACACAAGTGTTCAAACTGAAGGCATTACTGTAGAAACAACATACATTCCTTTGTACTGAAAGAGGTACATGTAGTAATGTTAGGTACTACTACAAAATGTTGAAGTAACAGTGTGTTCTCCAAATATGTAACATTTCACAGAGAATTAGTAGTGTTGAAGCAGTTCATCACTGTTCATTCTTTGAGAAATGCAGTTTTTACAAAATTCATACTTGTTCTTACAAGTTAGTTCACATGAAAAGTAGAGCAAATGCAGCATTTCAGTGAATCAATGCTACACAAGTGTTCAAACTGAAGGCATTACTGTAGAAACAACATACATTCCTTTGTACTGAAAGAGGTACATGTAGTAATGTTAGGTACTACTACAAAATGTTGAAGTAACAGTGTGTTCTCCAAATATGTAACATTTCACAGAGAATTAGTAGTGTTGAAGCAGTTCATCACTGTTCATTCTTTGAGAAATGCAGTTTTTACCCAAAATTCATACTTGTTCTTACAAGTTAGTTCACATGAAAAGTAGAGCAAATGCAGCATTTCAGTGAATCAATGCTACACAAGTGTTCAAACTGAAGGCATTACTGTAGAAACAACATACATTCCTTTGTACTGAAAGAGGTACATGTAGTAATGTTAGGTACTACTACAAAATGTTGAAGTAACAGTGTGTTCTCCAAATATGTAACATTTCACAGAGAATTAGTAGTGTTGAAGCAGTTCATCACTGTTCATTCTTTGAGAAATGCAGTTTTTACCCAAAATTCATACTTGTTCTTACAAGTTAGTTCACATGAAAAGTAGAGCAAATGCAGCATTTCAGTGAATCAATGCTACACAAGTGTTCAAACTGAAGGCATTACTGTAGAAACAACATACATTCCTTTGTACTGAAACAGGTACATGTAGTAATGTTAGGTACTACTACAAAATGTTGAAGTAACAGTGTGTTCTCCAAATATGTAACATTTCACAGAGAATTAGTAGTGTTGAAGCAGTTCATCACTGTTCATTCTTTGAGAAATGCAGTTTTTACCCAAAATTCATACTTGTTCTTACAAGTTAGTTCACATGAAAAGTAGAGCAAATGCAGCATTTCAGTGAATCAATGCTACACAAGTGTTCAAACTGAAGGCATTACTGTAGAAACAACATACATTCCTTTGTACTGAAAGAGGTACATGTAGTAATGTTAGGTACTACTACAAAATGTTGAAGTAACAGTGTGTTCTCCAAATATGTAACATTTCACAGAGAATTAGTAGTGTTGAAGCAGTTCATCACTGTTCATTCTTTGAGAAATGCAGTTTTTACCCAAAATTCATACTTGTTCTTACAAGTTAGTTCACATGAAAAGTAGAGCAAATGCAGCATTTCAGTGAATCAATGCTACACAAGTGTTCAAACTGAAGGCATTACTGTAGAAACAACATACATTCCTTTGTACTGAAACAGGTACATGTAGTAATGTTAGGTACTACTACAAAATGTTGAAGTAACAGTGTGTTCTCCAAATATGTAACATTTCACAGAGAATTAGTAGTGTTGAAGCAGTTCATCACTGTTCATTCTTTGAGAAATGCAGTTTTTACCCAAAATTCATACTTGTTCTTACAAGTTAGTTCACATGAAAAGTAGAGCAAATGCAGCATTTCAGTGAATCAATGCTACACAAGTGTTCAAACTGAAGGCATTACTGTAGAAACAACATACATTCCTTTGTACTGAAACAGGTACATGTAGTAATGTTAGGTACTACTACAAAATGTTGAAGTAACAGTGTGTTCTCCAAATATGTAACATTTCACAGAGAATTAGTAGTGTTGAAGCAGTTCATCACTGTTCATTCTTTGAGAAATGCAGTTTTTACCCAAAATTCATACTTGTTCTTACAAGTTAGTTCACATGAAAAGTAGAGCAAATGCAGCATTTCAGTGAATCAATGCTACACAAGTGTTCAAACTGAAGGCATTACTGTAGAAACAACATACATTCCTTTGTACTGAAAGAGGTACATGTAGTAATGTTAGGTACTACTACAAAATGTTGAAGTAACAGTGTGTTCTCCAAATATGTAACATTTCACAGAGAATTAGTAGTGTTGAAGCAGTTCATCACTGTTCATTCTTTGAGAAATGCAGTTTTTACCCAAAATTCATACTTGTTCTTACAAGTTAGTTCACATGAAAAGTAGAGCAAATGCAGCATTTCAGTGAATCAATGCTACACAAGTGTTCAAACTGAAGGCATTACTGTAGAAACAACATACATTCCTTTGTACTGAAACAGGTACATGTAGTAATGTTAGGTACTACTACAAAATGTTGAAGTAACAGTGTGTTCTCCAAATATGTAACATTTCACAGAGAATTAGTAGTGTTGAAGCAGTTCATCACTGTTCATTCTTTGAGAAATGCAGTTTTTACCCAAAATTCATACTTGTTCTTACAAGTTAGTTCACATGAAAAGTAGAGCAAATGCAGCATTTCAGTGAATCAATGCTACACAAGTGTTCAAACTGAAGGCATTACTGTAGAAACAACATACATTCCTTTGTACTGAAAGAGGTACATGTAGTAATGTTAGGTACTACTACAAAATGTTGAAGTAACAGTGTGTTCTCCAAATATGTAACATTTCACAGAGAATTAGTAGTGTTGAAGCAGTTCATCACTGTTCATTCTTTGAGAAATGCAGTTTTTACCCAAAATTCATACTTGTTCTTACAAGTTAGTTCACATGAAAAGTAGAGCAAATGCAGCATTTCAGTGAATCAATGCTACACAAGTGTTCAAACTGAAGGCATTACTGTAGAAACAACATACATTCCTTTGTACTGAAAGAGGTACATGTAGTAATGTTAGGTACTACTACAAAATGTTGAAGTAACAGTGTGTTCTCCCAATATGTAACATTTCACAGAGAATTAGTAGTGTTGAAGCAGTTCATCACTGTTCATTCTTTGAGAAATGCAGTTTTTACCCAAAATTCATACTTGTTCTTACAAGTTAGTTCACATAAAAAGTAGAGCAAATGCAGCATTTCAGTGAATCAATGCTACACAAGTGTTCAAACTGAAGGCATTACTGTAGAAACAACATACATTCCTTTGTACTGAAAGAGGTACATGTAGTAATGTTAGGTACTACTACAAAATGTTGAAGTAACAGTGTGTTCTCCAAATATGTAACATTTCACAGAGAATTAGTAGTGTTGAAGCAGTTCATCACTGTTCATTCTTTGAGAAATGCAGTTTTTACCCAAAATTCATACTTGTTCTTACAAGTTAGTTCACATGAAAAGTAGAGCAAATGCAGCATTTCAGTGAATCAATGCTACACAAGTGTTCAAACTGAAGGCATTACTGTAGAAACAACATACATTCCTTTGTACTGAAACAGGTACATGTAGTAATGTTAGGTACTACTACAAAATGTTGAAGTAACAGTGTGTTCTCCAAATATGTAACATTTCACAGAGAATTAGTAGTGTTGAAGCAGTTCATCACTGTTCATTCTTTGAGAAATGCAGTTTTTACCCAAAATTCATACTTGTTCTTACAAGTTAGTTCACATGAAAAGTAGAGCAAATGCAGCATTTCAGTGAATCAATGCTACACAAGTGTTCAAACTGAAGGCATTACTGTAGAAACAACATACATTCCTTTGTACTGAAAGAGGTACATGTAGTAATGTTAGGTACTACTACAAAATGTTGAAGTAACAGTGTGTTCTCCAAATATGTAACATTTCACAGAGAATTAGTAGTGTTGAAGCAGTTCATCACTGTTCATTCTTTGAGAAATGCAGTTTTTACCCAAAATTCATACTTGTTCTTACAAGTTAGTTCACATGAAAAAGTAGAGCAAATGCAGCATTTCAGTGAATCAATGCTACACAAGTGTTCAAACTGAAGGCATTACTGTAGAAACAACATACATTCCTTTGTACTGAAAGAGGTACATGTAGTAATGTTAGGTACTACTACAAAATGTTGAAGTAACAGTGTGTTCTCCAAATATGTAACATTTCACAGAGAAATTAGTAGTGTTGAAGCAGTTCATCACTGTTCATTCTTTGAGAAATGCAGTTTTTACCCAAAATTCATACTTGTTCTTACAAGTTAGTTCACATGAAAAGTAGAGCAAATGCAGCATTTCAGTGAATCAATGCTACACAAGTGTTCAAACTGAAGGCATTACTGTAGAAACAACATACATTCCTTTGTACTGAAAGAGGTACATGTAGTAATGTTAGGTACTACTACAAAATGTTGAAGTAACAGTGTGTTCTCCAAATATGTAACATTTCACAGAGAATTAGTAGTGTTGAAGCAGTTCATCACTGTTCATTCTTTGAGAAATGCAGTTTTTACCCAAAATTCATACTTGTTCTTACAAGTTAGTTCACATGAAAAGTAGAGCAAATGCAGCATTTCAGTGAATCAATGCTACACAAGTGTTCAAACTGAAGGCATTACTGTAGAAACAACATACATTCCTTTGTACTGAAAGAGGTACATGTAGTAATGTTAGGTACTACTACAAAATGTTGAAGTAACAGTGTGTTCTCCAAATATGTAACATTTCACAGAGAATTAGTAGTGTTGAAGCAGTTCATCACTGTTCATTCTTTGAGAAATGCAGTTTTTACCCAAAATTCATACTTGTTCTTACAAGTTAGTTCACATGAAAAGTAGAGCAAATGCAGCATTTCAGTGAATCAATGCTACACAAGTGTTCAAACTGAAGGCATTACTGTAGAAACAACATACATTCCTTTGTACTGAAAGAGGTACATGTAGTAATGTTAGGTACTACTACAAAATGTTGAAGTAACAGTGTGTTCTCCAAATATGTAACATTTCACAGAGAATTAGTAGTGTTGAAGCAGTTCATCACTGTTCATTCTTTGAGAAATGCAGTTTTTACCCAAAATTCATACTTGTTCTTACAAGTTAGTTCACATGAAAAGTAGAGCAAATGCAGCATTTCAGTGAATCAATGCTACACAAGTGTTCAAACTGAAGGCATTACTGTAGAAACAACATACATTCCTTTGTACTGAAAGAGGTACATGTAGTAATGTTAGGTACTACTACAAAATGTTGAAGTAACAGTGTGTTCTCCAAATATGTAACATTTCACAGAGAATTAGTAGTGTTGAAGCAGTTCATCACTGTTCATTCTTTGAGAAATGCAGTTTTTTACCCAAAATTCATACTTGTTCTTACAAGTTAGTTCACATGAAAAGTAGAGCAAATGCAGCATTTCAGTGAATCAATGCTACACAAGTGTTCAAACTGAAGGCATTACTGTAGAAACAACATACATTCCTTTGTACTGAAAGAGGTACATGTAGTAATGTTAGGTACTACTACAAAATGTTGAAGTAACAGTGTGTTCTCCAAATATGTAACATTTCACAGAGAATTAGTAGTGTTGAAGCAGTTCATCACTGTTCATTCTTTGAGAAATGCAGTTTTTACCCAAAATTCATACTTGTTCTTACAAGTTAGTTCACATGAAAAGTAGAGCAAATGCAGCATTTCAGTGAATCAATGCTACACAAGTGTTCAAACTGAAGGCATTACTGTAGAAACAACATACATTCCTTTGTACTGAAAGAGGTACATGTAGTAATGTTAGGTACTACTACAAAATGTTGAAGTAACAGTGTGTTCTCCAAATATGTAACATTTCACAGAGAATTAGTAGTGTTGAAGCAGTTCATCACTGTTCATTCTTTGAGAAATGCAGTTTTTACCCAAAATTCATACTTGTTCTTACAAGTTAGTTCACATGAAAAGTAGAGCAAATGCAGCATTTCAGTGAATCAATGCTACACAAGTGTTCAAACTGAAGGCATTACTGTAGAAACAACATACATTCCTTTGTACTGAAAGAGGTACATGTAGTAATGTTAGGTACTACTACAAAATGTTGAAGTAACAGTGTGTTCTCCAAATATGTAACATTTCACAGAGAATTAGTAGTGTTGAAGCAGTTCATCACTGTTCATTCTTTGAGAAATGCAGTTTTTACCCAAAATTCATACTTGTTCTTACAAGTTAGTTCACATGAAAAGTAGAGCAAATGCAGCATTTCAGTGAATCAATGCTACACAAGTGTTCAAACTGAAGGCATTACTGTAGAAACAACATACATTCCTTTGTACTGAAAGAGGTACATGTAGTAATGTTAGGTACTACTACAAAATGTTGAAGTAACAGTGTGTTCTCCAAATATGTAACATTTCACAGAGAATTAGTAGTGTTGAAGCAGTTCATCACTGTTCATTCTTTGAGAAATGCAGTTTTTACCCAAAATTCATACTTGTTCTTACAAGTTAGTTCACATGAAAAGTAGAGCAAATGCAGCATTTCAGTGAATCAATGCTACACAAGTGTTCAAACTGAAGGCATTACTGTAGAAACAACATACATTCCTTTGTACTGAAAGAGGTACATGTAGTAATGTTAGGTACTACTACAAAATGTTGAAGTAACAGTGTGTTCTCCAAATATGTAACATTTCACAGAGAATTAGTAGTGTTGAAGCAGTTCATCACTGTTCATTCTTTGAGAAATGCAGTTTTTACCCAAAATTCATACTTGTTCTTACAAGTTAGTTCACATGAAAAAGTAGAGCAAATGCAGCATTTCAGTGAATCAATGCTACACAAGTGTTCAAACTGAAGGCATTACTGTAGAAACAACATACATTCCTTTGTACTGAAAGAGGTACATGTAGTAATGTTAGGTACTACTACAAAATGTTGAAGTAACAGTGTGTTCTCCAAATATGTAACATTTCACAGAGAATTAGTAGTGTTGAAGCAGTTCATCACTGTTCATTCTTTGAGAAATGCAGTTTTTACCCAAAATTCATACTTGTTCTTACAAGTTAGTTCACATGAAAAGTAGAGCAAATGCAGCATTTCAGTGAATCAATGCTACACAAGTGTTCAAACTGAAGGCATTACTGTAGAAACAACATACATTCCTTTGTACTGAAAGAGGTACATGTAGTAATGTTAGGTACTACTACAAAATGTTGAAGTAACAGTGTGTTCTCCAAATATGTAACATTTCACAGAGAATTAGTAGTGTTGAAGCAGTTCATCACTGTTCATTCTTTGAGAAATGCAGTTTTTACCCAAAATTCATACTTGTTCTTACAAGTTAGTTCACATGAAAAGTAGAGCAAATGCAGCATTTCAGTGAATCAATGCTACACAAGTGTTCAAACTGAAGGCATTACTGTAGAAACAACATACATTCCTTTGTACTGAAAGAGGTACATGTAGTAATGTTAGGTACTACTACAAAATGTTGAAGTAACAGTGTGTTCTCCAAATATGTAACATTTCACAGAGAATTAGTAGTGTTGAAGCAGTTCATCACTGTTCATTCTTTGAGAAATGCAGTTTTTACCCAAAATTCATACTTGTTCTTACAAGTTAGTTCACATGAAAAGTAGAGCAAATGCAGCATTTCAGTGAATCAATGCTACACAAGTGTTCAAACTGAAGGCATTACTGTAGAAACAACATACATTCCTTTGTACTGAAAGAGGTACATGTAGTAATGTTAGGTACTACTACAAAATGTTGAAGTAACAGTGTGTTCTCCAAATATGTAACATTTCACAGAGAATTAGTAGTGTTGAAGCAGTTCATCACTGTTCATTCTTTGAGAAATGCAGTTTTTACCCAAAATTCATACTTGTTCTTACAAGTTAGTTCACATGAAAAGTAGAGCAAATGCAGCATTTCAGTGAATCAATGCTACACAAGTGTTCAAACTGAAGGCATTACTGTAGAAACAACATACATTCCTTTGTACTGAAAGAGGTACATGTAGTAATGTTAGGTACTACTACAAAATGTTGAAGTAACAGTGTGTTCTCCAAATATGTAACATTTCACAGAGAATTAGTAGTGTTGAAGCAGTTCATCACTGTTCATTCTTTGAGAAATGCAGTTTTTACAAAATTCATACTTGTTCTTACAAGTTAGTTCACATGAAAAGTAGAGCAAATGCAGCATTTCAGTGAATCAATGCTACACAAGTGTTCAAACTGAAGGCATTACTGTAGAAACAACATACATTCCTTTGTACTGAAAGAGGTACATGTAGTAATGTTAGGTACTACTACAAAATGTTGAAGTAACAGTGTGTTCTCCAAATATGTAACATTTCACAGAGAATTAGTAGTGTTGAAGCAGTTCATCACTGTTCATTCTTTGAGAAATGCAGTTTTTACCCAAAATTCATACTTGTTCTTACAAGTTAGTTCACATGAAAAGTAGAGCAAATGCAGCATTTCAGTGAATCAATGCTACACAAGTGTTCAAACTGAAGGCATTACTGTAGAAACAACATACATTCCTTTGTACTGAAAGAGGTACATGTAGTAATGTTAGGTACTACTACAAAATGTTGAAGTAACAGTGTGTTCTCCAAATATGTAACATTTCACAGAGAATTAGTAGTGTTGAAGCAGTTCATCACTGTTCATTCTTTGAGAAATGCAGTTTTTACCCAAAATTCATACTTGTTCTTACAAGTTAGTTCACATGAAAAGTAGAGCAAATGCAGCATTTCAGTGAATCAATGCTACACAAGTGTTCAAACTGAAGGCATTACTGTAGAAACAACATACATTCCTTTGTACTGAAAGAGGTACATGTAGTAATGTTAGGTACTACTACAAAATGTTGAAGTAACAGTGTGTTCTCCAAATATGTAACATTTCACAGAGAATTAGTAGTGTTGAAGCAGTTCATCACTGTTCATTCTTTGAGAAATGCAGTTTTTACCCAAAATTCATACTTGTTCTTACAAGTTAGTTCACATGAAAAGTAGAGCAAATGCAGCATTTCAGTGAATCAATGCTACACAAGTGTTCAAACTGAAGGCATTACTGTAGAAACAACATACATTCCTTTGTACTGAAAGAGGTACATGTAGTAATGTTAGGTACTACTACAAAATGTTGAAGTAACAGTGTGTTCTCCAAATATGTAACATTTCACAGAGAATTAGTAGTGTTGAAGCAGTTCATCACTGTTCATTCTTTGAGAAATGCAGTTTTTACCCAAAATTCATACTTGTTCTTACAAGTTAGTTCACATGAAAAGTAGAGCAAATGCAGCATTTCAGTGAATCAATGCTACACAAGTGTTCAAACTGAAGGCATTACTGTAGAAACAACATACATTCCTTTGTACTGAAAGAGGTACATGTAGTAATGTTAGGTACTACTACAAAATGTTGAAGTAACAGTGTGTTCTCCAAATATGTAACATTTCACAGAGAATTAGTAGTGTTGAAGCAGTTCATCACTGTTCATTCTTTGAGAAATGCAGTTTTTACCCAAAATTCATACTTGTTCTTACAAGTTAGTTCACATGAAAAGTAGAGCAAATGCAGCATTTCAGTGAATCAATGCTACACAAGTGTTCAAACTGAAGGCATTACTGTAGAAACAACATACATTCCTTTGTACTGAAAGAGGTACATGTAGTAATGTTAGGTACTACTACAAAATGTTGAAGTAACAGTGTGTTCTCCAAATATGTAACATTTCACAGAGAATTAGTAGTGTTGAAGCAGTTCATCACTGTTCATTCTTTGAGAAATGCAGTTTTTACCCAAAATTCATACTTGTTCTTACAAGTTAGTTCACATGAAAAGTAGAGCAAATGCAGCATTTCAGTGAATCAATGCTACACAAGTGTTCAAACTGAAGGCATTACTGTAGAAACAACATACATTCCTTTGTACTGAAAGAGGTACATGTAGTAATGTTAGGTACTACTACAAAATGTTGAAGTAACAGTGTGTTCTCCAAATATGTAACATTTCACAGAGAATTAGTAGTGTTGAAGCAGTTCATCACTGTTCATTCTTTGAGAAATGCAGTTTTTACCCAAAATTCATACTTGTTCTTACAAGTTAGTTCACATGAAAAGTAGAGCAAATGCAGCATTTCAGTGAATCAATGCTACACAAGTGTTCAAACTGAAGGCATTACTGTAGAAACAACATACATTCCTTTGTACTGAAAGAGGTACATGTAGTAATGTTAGGTACTACTACAAAATGTTGAAGTAACAGTGTGTTCTCCAAATATGTAACATTTCACAGAGAATTAGTAGTGTTGAAGCAGTTCATCACTGTTCATTCTTTGAGAAATGCAGTTTTTACCCAAAATTCATACTTGTTCTTACAAGTTAGTTCACATGAAAAGTAGAGCAAATGCAGCATTTCAGTGAATCAATGCTACACAAGTGTTCAAACTGAAGGCATTACTGTAGAAACAACATACATTCCTTTGTACTGAAAGAGGTACATGTAGTAATGTTAGGTACTACTACAAAATGTTGAAGTAACAGTGTGTTCTCCAAATATGTAACATTTCACAGAGAATTAGTAGTGTTGAAGCAGTTCATCACTGTTCATTCTTTGAGAAATGCAGTTTTTACCCAAAATTCATACTTGTTCTTACAAGTTAGTTCACATGAAAAGTAGAGCAAATGCAGCATTTCAGTGAATCAATGCTACACAAGTGTTCAAACTGAAGGCATTACTGTAGAAACAACATACATTCCTTTGTACTGAAAGAGGTACATGTAGTAATGTTAGGTACTACTACAAAATGTTGAAGTAACAGTGTGTTCTCCAAATATGTAACATTTCACAGAGAATTAGTAGTGTTGAAGCAGTTCATCACTGTTCATTCTTTGAGAAATGCAGTTTTACAAAATTCATACTTGTTCTTACAAGTTAGTTCACATGAAAAGTAGAGCAAATGCAGCATTTCAGTGAATCAATGCTACACAAGTGTTCAAACTGAAGGCATTACTGTAGAAACAACATACATTCCTTTGTACTGAAAGAGGTACATGTAGTAATGTTAGGTACTACTACAAAATGTTGAAGTAACAGTGTGTTCTCCAAATATGTAACATTTCACAGAGAATTAGTAGTGTTGAAGCAGTTCATCACTGTTCATTCTTTGAGAAATGCAGTTTTTACAAAATTCATACTTGTTCTTACAAGTTAGTTCACATGAAAAGTAGAGCAAATGCAGCATTTCAGTGAATCAATGCTACACAAGTGTTCAAACTGAAGGCATTACTGTAGAAACAACATACATTCCTTTGTACTGAAAGAGGTACATGTAGTAATGTTAGGTACTACTACAAAATGTTGAAGTAACAGTGTGTTCTCCAAATATGTAACATTTCACAGAGAATTAGTAGTGTTGAAGCAGTTCATCACTGTTCATTCTTTGAGAAATGCAGTTTTTACCCAAAATTCATACTTGTTCTTACAAGTTAGTTCACATGAAAAGTAGAGCAAATGCAGCATTTCAGTGAATCAATGCTACACAAGTGTTCAAACTGAAGGCATTACTGTAGAAACAACATACATTCCTTTGTACTGAAAGAGGTACATGTAGTAATGTTAGGTACTACTACAAAATGTTGAAGTAACAGTGTGTTCTCCAAATATGTAACATTTCACAGAGAATTAGTAGTGTTGAAGCAGTTCATCACTGTTCATTCTTTGAGAAATGCAGTTTTTACAAAATTCATACTTGTTCTTACAAGTTAGTTCACATGAAAAGTAGAGCAAATGCAGCATTTCAGTGAATCAATGCTACACAAGTGTTCAAACTGAAGGCATTACTGTAGAAACAACATACATTCCTTTGTACTGAAAGAGGTACATGTAGTAATGTTAGGTACTACTACAAAATGTTGAAGTAACAGTGTGTTCTCCAAATATGTAACATTTCACAGAGAATTAGTAGTGTTGAAGCAGTTCATCACTGTTCATTCTTTGAGAAATGCAGTTTTTACCCAAAATTCATACTTGTTCTTACAAGTTAGTTCACATGAAAAGTAGAGCAAATGCAGCATTTCAGTGAATCAATGCTACACAAGTGTTCAAACTGAAGGCATTACTGTAGAAACAACATACATTCCTTTGTACTGAAAGAGGTACATGTAGTAATGTTAGGTACTACTACAAAATGTTGAAGTAACAGTGTGTTCTCCAAATATGTAACATTTCACAGAGAATTAGTAGTGTTGAAGCAGTTCATCACTGTTCATTCTTTGAGAAATGCAGTTTTTACAAAATTCATACTTGTTCTTACAAGTTAGTTCACATGAAAAGTAGAGCAAATGCAGCATTTCAGTGAATCAATGCTACACAAGTGTTCAAACTGAAGGCATTACTGTAGAAACAACATACATTCCTTTGTACTGAAAGAGGTACATGTAGTAATGTTAGGTACTACTACAAAATGTTGAAGTAACAGTGTGTTCTCCAAATATGTAACATTTCACAGAGAATTAGTAGTGTTGAAGCAGTTCATCACTGTTCATTCTTTGAGAAATGCAGTTTTTACCCAAAATTCATACTTGTTCTTACAAGTTAGTTCACATGAAAAGTAGAGCAAATGCAGCATTTCAGTGAATCAATGCTACACAAGTGTTCAAACTGAAGGCATTACTGTAGAAACAACATACATTCCTTTGTACTGAAAGAGGTACATGTAGTAATGTTAGGTACTACTACAAAATGTTGAAGTAACAGTGTGTTCTCCAAATATGTAACATTTCACAGAGAATTAGTAGTGTTGAAGCAGTTCATCACTGTTCATTCTTTGAGAAATGCAGTTTTTACCCTAAAATTCATACTTGTTCTTACAAGTTAGTTCACATGAAAAGTAGAGCAAATGCAGCATTTCAGTGAATCAATGCTACACAAGTGTTCAAACTGAAGGCATTACTGTAGAAACAACATACATTCCTTTGTACTGAAAGAGGTACATGTAGTAATGTTAGGTACTACTACAAAATGTTGAAGTAACAGTGTGTTCTCCAAATATGTAACATTTCACAGAGAATTAGTAGTGTTGAAGCAGTTCATCACTGTTCATTCTTTGAGAAATGCAGTTTTTACCCAAAATTCATACTTGTTCTTACAAGTTAGTTCACATGAAAAGTAGAGCAAATGCAGCATTTCAGTGAATCAATGCTACACAAGTGTTCAAACTGAAGGCATTACTGTAGAAACAACATACATTCCTTTGTACTGAAAGAGGTACATGTAGTAATGTTAGGTACTACTACAAAATGTTGAAGTAACAGTGTGTTCTCCAAATATGTAACATTTCACAGAGAATTAGTAGTGTTGAAGCAGTTCATCACTGTTCATTCTTTGAGAAATGCAGTTTTTACCCAAAATTCATACTTGTTCTTACAAGTTAGTTCACATGAAAAGTAGAGCAAATGCAGCATTTCAGTGAATCAATGCTACACAAGTGTTCAAACTGAAGGCATTACTGTAGAAACAACATACATTCCTTTGTACTGAAAGAGGTACATGTAGTAATGTTAGGTACTACTACAAAATGTTGAAGTAACAGTGTGTTCTCCAAATATGTAACATTTCACAGAGAATTAGTAGTGTTGAAGCAGTTCATCACTGTTCATTCTTTGAGAAATGCAGTTTTTACCCAAAATTCATACTTGTTCTTACAAGTTAGTTCACATGAAAAGTAGAGCAAATGCAGCATTTCAGTGAATCAATGCTACACAAGTGTTCAAACTGAAGGCATTACTGTAGAAACAACATACATTCCTTTGTACTGAAAGAGGTACATGTAGTAATGTTAGGTACTACTACAAAATGTTGAAGTAACAGTGTGTTCTCCAAATATGTAACATTTCACAGAGAATTAGTAGTGTTGAAGCAGTTCATCACTGTTCATTCTTTGAGAAATGCAGTTTTTACCCAAAATTCATACTTGTTCTTACAAGTTAGTTCACATGAAAAGTAGAGCAAATGCAGCATTTCAGTGAATCAATGCTACACAAGTGTTCAAACTGAAGGCATTACTGTAGAAACAACATACATTCCTTTGTACTGAAAGAGGTACATGTAGTAATGTTAGGTACTACTACAAAATGTTGAAGTAACAGTGTGTTCTCCAAATATGTAACATTTCACAGAGAATTAGTAGTGTTGAAGCAGTTCATCACTGTTCATTCTTTGAGAAATGCAGTTTTTACCCAAAATTCATACTTGTTCTTACAAGTTAGTTCACATGAAAAGTAGAGCAAATGCAGCATTTCAGTGAATCAATGCTACACAAGTGTTCAAACTGAAGGCATTACTGTAGAAACAACATACATTCCTTTGTACTGAAAGAGGTACATGTAGTAATGTTAGGTACTACTACAAAATGTTGAAGTAACAGTGTGTTCTCCAAATATGTAACATTTCACAGAGAATTAGTAGTGTTGAAGCAGTTCATCACTGTTCATTCTTTGAGAAATGCAGTTTTTACCCAAAATTCATACTTGTTCTTACAAGTTAGTTCACATGAAAAGTAGAGCAAATGCAGCATTTCAGTGAATCAATGCTACACAAGTGTTCAAACTGAAGGCATTACTGTAGAAACAACATACATTCCTTTGTACTGAAAGAGGTACATGTAGTAATGTTAGGTACTACTACAAAATGTTGAAGTAACAGTGTGTTCTCCAAATATGTAACATTTCACAGAGAATTAGTAGTGTTGAAGCAGTTCATCACTGTTCATTCTTTGAGAAATGCAGTTTTTACCCAAAATTCATACTTGTTCTTACAAGTTAGTTCACATGAAAAGTAGAGCAAATGCAGCATTTCAGTGAATCAATGCTACACAAGTGTTCAAACTGAAGGCATTACTGTAGAAACAACATACATTCCTTTGTACTGAAAGAGGTACATGTAGTAATGTTAGGTACTACTACAAAATGTTGAAGTAACAGTGTGTTCTCCAAATATGTAACATTTCACAGAGAATTAGTAGTGTTGAAGCAGTTCATCACTGTTCATTCTTTGAGAAATGCAGTTTTTACCCAAAATTCATACTTGTTCTTACAAGTTAGTTCACATGAAAAGTAGAGCAAATGCAGCATTTCAGTGAATCAATGCTACACAAGTGTTCAAACTGAAGGCATTACTGTAGAAACAACATACATTCCTTTGTACTGAAAGAGGTACATGTAGTAATGTTAGGTACTACTACAAAATGTTGAAGTAACAGTGTGTTCTCCAAATATGTAACATTTCACAGAGAATTAGTAGTGTTGAAGCAGTTCATCACTGTTCATTCTTTGAGAAATGCAGTTTTTACCCAAAATTCATACTTGTTCTTACAAGTTAGTTCACATGAAAAGTAGAGCAAATGCAGCATTTCAGTGAATCAATGCTACACAAGTGTTCAAACTGAAGGCATTACTGTAGAAACAACATACATTCCTTTGTACTGAAAGAGGTACATGTAGTAATGTTAGGTACTACTACAAAATGTTGAAGTAACAGTGTGTTCTCCAAATATGTAACATTTCACAGAGAATTAGTAGTGTTGAAGCAGTTCATCACTGTTCATTCTTTGAGAAATGCAGTTTTTACCCAAAATTCATACTTGTTCTTACAAGTTAGTTCACATGAAAAGTAGAGCAAATGCAGCATTTCAGTGAATCAATGCTACACAAGTGTTCAAACTGAAGGCATTACTGTAGAAACAACATACATTCCTTTGTACTGAAAGAGGTACATGTAGTAATGTTAGGTACTACTACAAAATGTTGAAGTAACAGTGTGTTCTCCAAATATGTAACATTTCACAGAGAATTAGTAGTGTTGAAGCAGTTCATCACTGTTCATTCTTTGAGAAATGCAGTTTTTACCCAAAATTCATACTTGTTCTTACAAGTTAGTTCACATGAAAAGTAGAGCAAATGCAGCATTTCAGTGAATCAATGCTACACAAGTGTTCAAACTGAAGGCATTACTGTAGAAACAACATACATTCCTTTGTACTGAAAGAGGTACATGTAGTAATGTTAGGTACTACTACAAAATGTTGAAGTAACAGTGTGTTCTCCAAATATGTAACATTTCACAGAGAATTAGTAGTGTTGAAGCAGTTCATCACTGTTCATTCTTTGAGAAATGCAGTTTTTACCCAAAATTCATACTTGTTCTTACAAGTTAGTTCACATGAAAAGTAGAGCAAATGCAGCATTTCAGTGAATCAATGCTACACAAGTGTTCAAACTGAAGGCATTACTGTAGAAACAACATACATTCCTTTGTACTGAAACAGGTACATGTAGTAATGTTAGGTACTACTACAAAATGTTGAAGTAACAGTGTGTTCTCCAAATATGTAACATTTCACAGAGAATTAGTAGTGTTGAAGCAGTTCATCACTGTTCATTCTTTGAGAAATGCAGTTTTTACCCAAAATTCATACTTGTTCTTACAAGTTAGTTCACATGAAAAGTAGAGCAAATGCAGCATTTCAGTGAATCAATGCTACACAAGTGTTCAAACTGAAGGCATTACTGTAGAAACAACATACATTCCTTTGTACTGAAAGAGGTACATGTAGTAATGTTAGGTACTACTACAAAATGTTGAAGTAACAGTGTGTTCTCCAAATATGTAACATTTCACAGAGAATTAGTAGTGTTGAAGCAGTTCATCACTGTTCATTCTTTGAGAAATGCAGTTTTTACCCAAAATTCATACTTGTTCTTACAAGTTAGTTCACATGAAAAGTAGAGCAAATGCAGCATTTCAGTGAATCAATGCTACACAAGTGTTCAAACTGAAGGCATTACTGTAGAAACAACATACATTCCTTTGTACTGAAACAGGTACATGTAGTAATGTTAGGTACTACTACAAAATGTTGAAGTAACAGTGTGTTCTCCAAATATGTAACATTTCACAGAGAATTAGTAGTGTTGAAGCAGTTCATCACTGTTCATTCTTTGAGAAATGCAGTTTTTACCCAAAATTCATACTTGTTCTTACAAGTTAGTTCACATGAAAAGTAGAGCAAATGCAGCATTTCAGTGAATCAATGCTACACAAGTGTTCAAACTGAAGGCATTACTGTAGAAACAACATACATTCCTTTGTACTGAAAGAGGTACATGTAGTAATGTTAGGTACTACTACAAAATGTTGAAGTAACAGTGTGTTCTCCAAATATGTAACATTTCACAGAGAATTAGTAGTGTTGAAGCAGTTCATCACTGTTCATTCTTTGAGAAATGCAGTTTTTACCCAAAATTCATACTTGTTCTTACAAGTTAGTTCACATGAAAAGTAGAGCAAATGCAGCATTTCAGTGAATCAATGCTACACAAGTGTTCAAACTGAAGGCATTACTGTAGAAACAACATACATTCCCTTTGTACTGAAACAGGTACATGTAGTAATGTTAGGTACTACTACAAAATGTTGAAGTAACAGTGTGTTCTCCAAATATGTAACATTTCACAGAGAATTAGTAGTGTTGAAGCAGTTCATCACTGTTCATTCTTTGAGAAATGCAGTTTTTACCCAAAAATTCATACTTGTTCTTACAAGTTAGTTCACATGAAAAGTAGAGCAAATGCAGCATTTCAGTGAATCAATGCTACACAAGTGTTCAAACTGAAGGCATTACTGTAGAAACAACATACATTCCTTTGTACTGAAAGAGGTACATGTAGTAATGTTAGGTACTACTACAAAATGTTGAAGTAACAGTGTGTTCTCCAAATATGTAACATTTCACAGAGAATTAGTAGTGTTGAAGCAGTTCATCACTGTTCATTCTTTGAGAAATGCAGTTTTTACCCAAAATTCATACTTGTTCTTACAAGTTAGTTCACATGAAAAGTAGAGCAAATGCAGCATTTCAGTGAATCAATGCTACACAAGTGTTCAAACTGAAGGCATTACTGTAGAAACAACACACATTCCTTTGTACTGAAAGAGGTACATGTAGTAATGTTAGGTACTACTACAAAATGTTGAAGTAACAGTGTGTTCTCCAAATATGTAACATTTCACAGAGAATTAGTAGTGTTGAAGCAGTTCATCACTGTTCATTCTTTGAGAAATGCAGTTTTTACCCAAAATTCATACTTGTTCTTACAAGTTAGTTCACATGAAAAGTAGAGCAAATGCAGCATTTCAGTGAATCAATGCTACACAAGTGTTCAAACTGAAGGCATTACTGTAGAAACAACATACATTCCTTTGTACTGAAAGAGGTACATGTAGTAATGTTAGGTACTACTACAAAATGTTGAAGTAACAGTGTGTTCTCCAAATATGTAACATTTCACAGAGAATTAGTAGTGTTGAAGCAGTTCATCACTGTTCATTCTTTGAGAAATGCAGTTTTTACCCAAAATTCATACTTGTTCTTACAAGTTAGTTCACATGAAAAGTAGAGCAAATGCAGCATTTCAGTGAATCAATGCTACACAAGTGTTCAAACTGAAGGCATTACTGTAGAAACAACATACATTCCTTTGTACTGAAAGAGGTACATGTAGTAATGTTAGGTACTACTACAAAATGTTGAAGTAACAGTGTGTTCTCCAAATATGTAACATTTCACAGAGAATTAGTAGTGTTGAAGCAGTTCATCACTGTTCATTCTTTGAGAAATGCAGTTTTTACCCAAAATTCATACTTGTTCTTACAAGTTAGTTCACATGAAAAGTAGAGCAAATGCAGCATTTCAGTGAATCAATGCTACACAAGTGTTCAAACTGAAGGCATTACTGTAGAAACAACATACATTCCTTTGTACTGAAAGAGGTACATGTAGTAATGTTAGGTACTACTACAAAATGTTGAAGTAACAGTGTGTTCTCCAAATATGTAACATTTCACAGAGAATTAGTAGTGTTGAAGCAGTTCATCACTGTTCATTCTTTGAGAAATGCAGTTTTTACCCAAAATTCATACTTGTTCTTACAAGTTAGTTCACATGAAAAGTAGAGCAAATGCAGCATTTCAGTGAATCAATGCTACACAAGTGTTCAAACTGAAGGCATTACTGTAGAAACAACATACATTCCTTTGTACTGAAAGAGGTACATGTAGTAATGTTAGGTACTACTACAAAATGTTGAAGTAACAGTGTGTTCTCCAAATATGTAACATTTCACAGAGAATTAGTAGTGTTGAAGCAGTTCATCACTGTTCATTCTTTGAGAAATGCAGTTTTTACCCAAAATTCATACTTGTTCTTACAAGTTAGTTCACATGAAAAGTAGAGCAAATGCAGCATTTCAGTGAATCAATGCTACACAAGTGTTCAAACTGAAGGCATTACTGTAGAAACAACATACATTCCTTTGTACTGAAACAGGTACATGTAGTAATGTTAGGTACTACTACAAAATGTTGAAGTAACAGTGTGTTCTCCAAATATGTAACATTTCACAGAGAATTAGTAGTGTTGAAGCAGTTCATCACTGTTCATTCTTTGAGAAATGCAGTTTTTACCCAAAATTCATACTTGTTCTTACAAGTTAGTTCACATGAAAAGTAGAGCAAATGCAGCATTTCAGTGAATCAATGCTACACAAGTGTTCAAACTGAAGGCATTACTGTAGAAACAACATACATTCCTTTGTACTGAAAGAGGTACATGTAGTAATGTTAGGTACTACTACAAAAATGTTGAAGTAACAGTGTGTTCTCCAAATATGTAACATTTCACAGAGAATTAGTAGTGTTGAAGCAGTTCATCACTGTTCATTCTTTGAGAAATGCAGTTTTTACCCAAAATTCATACTTGTTCTTACAAGTTAGTTCACATGAAAAGTAGAGCAAATGCAGCATTTCAGTGAATCAATGCTACACAAGTGTTCAAACTGAAGGCATTACTGTAGAAACAACATACATTCCTTTGTACTGAAAGAGGTACATGTAGTAATGTTAGGTACTACTACAAAATGTTGAAGTAACAGTGTGTTCTCCAAATATGTAACATTTCACAGAGAATTAGTAGTGTTGAAGCAGTTCATCACTGTTCATTCTTTGAGAAATGCAGTTTTTACCCAAAATTCATACTTGTTCTTACAAGTTAGTTCACATGAAAAGTAGAGCAAATGCAGCATTTCAGTGAATCAATGCTACACAAGTGTTCAAACTGAAGGCATTACTGTAGAAACAACATACATTCCTTTGTACTGAAAGAGGTACATGTAGTAATGTTAGGTACTACTACAAAATGTTGAAGTAACAGTGTGTTCTCCAAATATGTAACATTTCACAGAGAATTAGTAGTGTTGAAGCAGTTCATCACTGTTCATTCTTTGAGAAATGCAGTTTTTACCCAAAATTCATACTTGTTCTTACAAGTTAGTTCACATGAAAAGTAGAGCAAATGCAGCATTTCAGTGAATCAATGCTACACAAGTGTTCAAACTGAAGGCATTACTGTAGAAACAACATACATTCCTTTGTACTGAAACAGGTACATGTAGTAATGTTAGGTACTACTACAAAATGTTGAAGTAACAGTGTGTTCTCCAAATATGTAACATTTCACAGAGAATTAGTAGTGTTGAAGCAGTTCATCACTGTTCATTCTTTGAGAAATGCAGTTTTTACCCAAAATTCATACTTGTTCTTACAAGTTAGTTCACATGAAAAGTAGAGCAAATGCAGCATTTCAGTGAATCAATGCTACACAAGTGTTCAAACTGAAGGCATTACTGTAGAAACAACATACATTCCTTTGTACTGAAAGAGGTACATGTAGTAATGTTAGGTACTACTACAAAATGTTGAAGTAACAGTGTGTTCTCCAAATATGTAACATTTCACAGAGAATTAGTAGTGTTGAAGCAGTTCATCACTGTTCATTCTTTGAGAAATGCAGTTTTTACCCAAAATTCATACTTGTTCTTACAAGTTAGTTCACATGAAAAGTAGAGCAAATGCAGCATTTCAGTGAATCAATGCTACACAAGTGTTCAAACTGAAGGCATTACTGTAGAAACAACATACATTCCTTTGTACTGAAAGAGGTACATGTAGTAATGTTAGGTACTACTACAAAATGTTGAAGTAACAGTGTGTTCTCCAAATATGTAACATTTCACAGAGAATTAGTAGTGTTGAAGCAGTTCATCACTGTTCATTCTTTGAGAAATGCAGTTTTTACCCAAAATTCATACTTGTTCTTACAAGTTAGTTCACATGAAAAGTAGAGCAAATGCAGCATTTCAGTGAATCAATGCTACACAAGTGTTCAAACTGAAGGCATTACTGTAGAAACAACATACATTCCTTTGTACTGAAAGAGGTACATGTAGTAATGTTAGGTACTACTACAAAATGTTGAAGTAACAGTGTGTTCTCCAAATATGTAACATTTCACAGAGAATTAGTAGTGTTGAAGCAGTTCATCACTGTTCATTCTTTGAGAAATGCAGTTTTTACCCAAAATTCATACTTGTTCTTACAAGTTAGTTCACATGAAAAGTAGAGCAAATGCAGCATTTCAGTGAATCAATGCTACACAAGTGTTCAAACTGAAGGCATTACTGTAGAAACAACATACATTCCTTTGTACTGAAAGAGGTACATGTAGTAATGTTAGGTACTACTACAAAATGTTGAAGTAACAGTGTGTTCTCCAAATATGTAACATTTCACAGAGAATTAGTAGTGTTGAAGCAGTTCATCACTGTTCATTCTTTGAGAAATGCAGTTTTTACCCAAAATTCATACTTGTTCTTACAAGTTAGTTCACATGAAAAGTAGAGCAAATGCAGCATTTCAGTGAATCAATGCTACACAAGTGTTCAAACTGAAGGCATTACTGTAGAAACAACATACATTCCTTTGTACTGAAAGAGGTACATGTAGTAATGTTAGGTACTACTACAAAATGTTGAAGTAACAGTGTGTTCTCCAAATATGTAACATTTCACAGAGAATTAGTAGTGTTGAAGCAGTTCATCACTGTTCATTCTTTGAGAAATGCAGTTTTTACCCAAAATTCATACTTGTTCTTACAAGTTAGTTCACATGAAAAGTAGAGCAAATGCAGCATTTCAGTGAATCAATGCTACACAAGTGTTCAAACTGAAGGCATTACTGTAGAAACAACATACATTCCTTTGTACTGAAAGAGGTACATGTAGTAATGTTAGGTACTACTACAAAATGTTGAAGTAACAGTGTGTTCTCCAAATATGTAACATTTCACAGAGAATTAGTAGTGTTGAAGCAGTTCATCACTGTTCATTCTTTGAGAAATGCAGTTTTTACCCAAAATTCATACTTGTTCTTACAAGTTAGTTCACATGAAAAGTAGAGCAAATGCAGCATTTCAGTGAATCAATGCTACACAAGTGTTCAAACTGAAGGCATTACTGTAGAAACAACATACATTCCTTTGTACTGAAAGAGGTACATGTAGTAATGTTAGGTACTACTACAAAATGTTGAAGTAACAGTGTGTTCTCCAAATATGTAACATTTCACAGAGAATTAGTAGTGTTGAAGCAGTTCATCACTGTTCATTCTTTGAGAAATGCAGTTTTTACCCAAAATTCATACTTGTTCTTACAAGTTAGTTCACATGAAAAGTAGAGCAAATGCAGCATTTCAGTGAATCAATGCTACACAAGTGTTCAAACTGAAGGCATTACTGTAGAAACAACATACATTCCTTTGTACTGAAAGAGGTACATGTAGTAATGTTAGGTACTACTACAAAATGTTGAAGTAACAGTGTGTTCTCCAAATATGTAACATTTCACAGAGAATTAGTAGTGTTGAAGCAGTTCATCACTGTTCATTCTTTGAGAAATGCAGTTTTTACCCAAAATTCATACTTGTTCTTACAAGTTAGTTCACATGAAAAGTAGAGCAAATGCAGCATTTCAGGGAATCACTCCTACTCAAGTGTTCAAACCCAAGGCATTACTGTAGAAACAACATACATTCCTTTGTACTGAAAGAGGTACATGTAGTAATGTTAGGTACTACTACAAAATGTTGAAGTAACAGTGTGTTCTCCAAATATGTAACATTTCACAGAGAATTAGTAGTGTTGAAGCAGTTCATCACTGTTCATTCTTTTGAGAAATGCAGTTTTTACCCAAAATTCATACTTGTTCTTACAAGTTAGTTCACATGAAAAGTAGAGCAAATGCAGCATTTCAGTGAATCAATGCTACACAAGTGTTCAAACTGAAGGCATTACTGTAGAAACAACATACATTCCTTTGTACTGAAAGAGGTACATGTAGTAATGTTAGGTACTACTACAAAATGTTGAAGTAACAGTGTGTTCTCCAAATATGTAACATTTCACAGAGAATTAGTAGTGTTGAAGCAGTTCATCACTGTTCATTCTTTGAGAAATGCAGTTTTTACCCAAAATTCATACTTGTTCTTACAAGTTAGTTCACATGAAAAGTAGAGCAAATGCAGCATTTCAGTGAATCAATGCTACACAAGTGTTCAAACTGAAGGCATTACTGTAGAAACAACATACATTCCTTTGTACTGAAAGAGGTACATGTAGTAATGTTAGGTACTACTACAAAATGTTGAAGTAACAGTGTGTTCTCCAAATATGTAACATTTCACAGAGAATTAGTAGTGTTGAAGCAGTTCATCACTGTTCATTCTTTGAGAAATGCAGTTTTTACCCAAAATTCATACTTGTTCTTACAAGTTAGTTCACATGAAAAGTAGAGCAAATGCAGCATTTCAGTGAATCAATGCTACACAAGTGTTCAAACTGAAGGCATTACTGTAGAAACAACATACATTCCTTTGTACTGAAACAGGTACATGTAGTAATGTTAGGTACTACTACAAAATGTTGAAGTAACAGTGTGTTCTCCAAATATGTAACATTTCACAGAGAATTAGTAGTGTTGAAGCAGTTCATCACTGTTCATTCTTTGAGAAATGCAGTTTTTACCCAAAATTCATACTTGTTCTTACAAGTTAGTTCACATGAAAAGTAGAGCAAATGCAGCATTTCAGTGAATCAATGCTACACAAGTGTTCAAACTGAAGGCATTACTGTAGAAACAACATACATTCCTTTGTACTGAAAGAGGTACATGTAGTAATGTTAGGTACTACTACAAAATGTTGAAGTAACAGTGTGTTCTCCAAATATGTAACATTTCACAGAGAATTAGTAGTGTTGAAGCAGTTCATCACTGTTCATTCTTTGAGAAATGCAGTTTTTACCCAAAATTCATACTTGTTCTTACAAGTTAGTTCACATGAAAAGTAGAGCAAATGCAGCATTTCAGGGAATCACTCTACTCAAGTGTTCAAACTGAAGGCATTACTGTAGAAACAACATACATTCCTTTGAACTGAAAGAGGTACATGTAGTAATGTTAGGTACTACTACAAAATGTTGAAGTAACAGTGTGTTCTCCAAATATGTATCATTTCACAGAGAATTAGTAGTGTTGAAGCAGTTCATCACTGTTCATTCTTTGAGAAATGCAGTTTTTACCCAAAATTCATACTTGTTCTTACAAGTTAGTTCACATGAAAAGTAGAGCAAATGCAGCATTTCAGTGAATCAATGCTACACAAGTGTTCAAACTGAAGGCATTACTGTAGAAACAACATACATTCCTTTGTACTGAAAGAGGTACATGTAGTAATGTTAGGTACTACTACAAAATGTTGAAGTAACAGTGTGTTCTCCAAATATGTAACATTTCACAGAGAATTAGTAGTGTTGAAGCAGTTCATCACTGTTCATTCTTTGAGAAATGCAGTTTTTACCCAAAAATTCATACTTGTTCTTACAAGTTAGTTCACATGAAAAGTAGAGCAAATGCAGCATTTCAGTGAATCAATGCTACACAAGTGTTCAAACTGAAGGCATTACTGTAGAAACAACATACATTCCTTTGTACTGAAAGAGGTACATGTAGTAATGTTAGGTACTACTACAAAATGTTGAAGTAACAGTGTGTTCTCCAAATATGTAACATTTCACAGAGAATTAGTAGTGTTGAAGCAGTTCATCACTGTTCATTCTTTGAGAAATGCAGTTTTTACCCAAAATTCATACTTGTTCTTACAAGTTAGTTCACATGAAAAGTAGAGCAAATGCAGCATTTCAGTGAATCAATGCTACACAAGTGTTCAAACTGAAGGCATTACTGTAGAAACAACATACATTCCTTTGAACTGAAAGAGGTACATGTAGTAATGTTAGGTACTACTACAAAATGTTGAAGTAACAGTGTGTTCTCCAAATATGTAACATTTCACAGAGAATTAGTAGTGTTGAAGCAGTTCATCACTGTTCATTCTTTGAGAAATGCAGTTTTTACCCAAAATTCATACTTGTTCTTACAAGTTAGTTCACATGAAAAGTAGAGCAAATGCAGCATTTCAGTGAATCAATGCTACACAAGTGTTCAAACTGAAGGCATTACTGTAGAAACAACATACATTCCTTTGAACTGAAAGAGGTACATGTAGTAATGTTAGGTACTACTACAAAATGTTGAAGTAACAGTGTGTTCTCCAAATATGTAACATTTCACAGAGAATTAGTAGTGTTGAAGCAGTTCATCACTGTTCATTCTTTGAGAAATGCAGTTTTTACCCAAAATTCATACTTGTTCTTACAAGTTAGTTCACATGAAAAGTAGAGCAAAT
The DNA here is from genome assembly GCF_019186645.2 of Phyllostomus hastatus. Classification (NCBI taxonomy): domain Eukaryota; kingdom Metazoa; phylum Chordata; class Mammalia; order Chiroptera; family Phyllostomidae; genus Phyllostomus; species Phyllostomus hastatus. The sequence goes on from NW_025333551.1 coordinate 67,692, forward strand.
GCAGCATTTCAGTGAATCAATGCTACACAAGTGTTCAAACTGAAGGCATTACTGTAGAAACAACATACATTCCTTTGTACTGAAAGAGGTACATGTAGTAATGTTAGGTACTACTACAAAATGTTGAAGTAACAGTGTGTTCTCCAAATATGTAACATTTCACAGAGAATTAGTAGTGTTGAAGCAGTTCATCACTGTTCATTCTTTGAGAAATGCAGTTTTTACCCAAAATTCATACTTGTTCTTACAAGTTAGTTCACATGAAAAGTAGAGCAAATGCAGCATTTCAGTGAATCAATGCTACACAAGTGTTCAAACTGAAGGCATTACTGTAGAAACAACATACATTCCTTTGTACTGAAACAGGTACATGTAGTAATGTTAGGTACTACTACAAAATGTTGAAGTAACAGTGTGTTCTCCAAATATGTAACATTTCACAGAGAATTAGTAGTGTTGAAGCAGTTCATCACTGTTCATTCTTTGAGAAATGCAGTTTTTTACCCTAAAATTCATACTTGTTCTTACAAGTTAGTTCACATGAAAAGTAGAGCAAATGCAGCATTTCAGTGAATCAATGCTACACAAGTGTTCAAACTGAAGGCATTACTGTAGAAACAACATACATTCCTTTGTACTGAAAGAGGTACATGTAGTAATGTTAGGTACTACTACAAAATGTTGAAGTAACAGTGTGTTCTCCAAATATGTAACATTTCACAGAGAATTAGTAGTGTTGAAGCAGTTCATCACTGTTCATTCTTTGAGAAATGCAGTTTTTACCCAAAATTCATACTTGTTCTTACAAGTTAGTTCACATGAAAAAGTAGAGCAAATGCAGCATTTCAGTGAATCAATGCTACACAAGTGTTCAAACTGAAGGCATTACTGTAGAAACAACATACATTCCTTTGTACTGAAACAGGTACATGTAGTAATGTTAGGTACTACTACAAAATGTTGAAGTAACAGTGTGTTCTCCAAATATGTAACATTTCACAGAGAATTAGTAGTGTTGAAGCAGTTCATCACTGTTCATTCTTTGAGAAATGCAGTTTTTACCCAAAATTCATACTTGTTCTTACAAGTTAGTTCACATGAAAAGTAGAGCAAATGCAGCATTTCAGTGAATCAATGCTACACAAGTGTTCAAACTGAAGGCATTACTGTAGAAACAACATACATTCCTTTGTACTGAAAGAGGTACATGTAGTAATGTTAGGTACTACTACAAAATGTTGAAGTAACAGTGTGTTCTCCAAATATGTAACATTTCACAGAGAATTAGTAGTGTTGAAGCAGTTCATCACTGTTCATTCTTTTGAGAAATGCAGTTTTTACCCAAAATTCATACTTGTTCTTACAAGTTAGTTCACATGAAAAGTAGAGCAAATGCAGCATTTCAGTGAATCAATGCTACACAAGTGTTCAAACTGAAGGCATTACTGTAGAAACAACATACATTCCTTTGTACTGAAAGAGGTACATGTAGTAATGTTAGGTACTACTACAAAATGTTGAAGTAACAGTGTGTTCTCCAAATATGTAACATTTCACAGAGAATTAGTAGTGTTGAAGCAGTTCATCACTGTTCATTCTTTGAGAAATGCAGTTTTTACCCAAAATTCATACTTGTTCTTACAAGTTAGTTCACATGAAAAGTAGAGCAAATGCAGCATTTCAGTGAATCAATGCTACACAAGTGTTCAAACTGAAGGCATTACTGTAGAAACAACATACATTCCTTTGTACTGAAAGAGGTACATGTAGTAATGTTAGGTACTACTACAAAATGTTGAAGTAACAGTGTGTTCTCCAAATATGTAACATTTCACAGAGAATTAGTAGTGTTGAAGCAGTTCATCACTGTTCATTCTTTGAGAAATGCAGTTTTTACCCAAAATTCATACTTGTTCTTACAAGTTAGTTCACATGAAAAGTAGAGCAAATGCAGCATTTCAGTGAATCAATGCTACACAAGTGTTCAAACTGAACGCATTACTGTAGAAACAACATACATTCCTTTGAACTGAAAGAGGTACATGTAGTAATGTTAGGTACTACTACAAAATGTTGAAGTAACAGTGTGTTCTCCAAATATGTAACATTTCACAGAGAATTAGTAGTGTTGAAGCAGTTCATCACTGTTCATTCTTTGAGAAATGCAGTTTTTACCCAAAATTCATACTTGTTCTTACAAGTTAGTTCACATGAAAAGTAGAGCAAATGCAGCATTTCAGTGAATCAATGCTACACAAGTGTTCAAACTGAAGGCATTACTGTAGAAACAACATACATTCCTTTGAACTGAAAGAGGTACATGTAGTAATGTTAGGTACTACTACAAAATGTTGAAGTAACAGTGTGTTCTCCAAATATGTAACATTTCACAGAGAATTAGTAGTGTTGAAGCAGTTCATCACTGTTCATTCTTTGAGAAATGCAGTTTTTACCCAAAATTCATACTTGTTCTTACAAGTTAGTTCACATGAAAAGTAGAGCAAATGCAGCATTTCAGTGAATCAATGCTACACAAGTGTTCAAACTGAAGGCATTACTGTAGAAACAACATACATTCCTTTGTACTGAAAGAGGTACATGTAGTAATGTTAGGTACTACTACAAAATGTTGAAGTAACAGTGTGTTCTCCAAATATGTAACATTTCACAGAGAATTAGTAGTGTTGAAGCAGTTCATCACTGTTCATTCTTTGAGAAATGCAGTTTTTACCCAAAATTCATACTTGTTCTTACAAGTTAGTTCACATGAAAACTAGAGCAAATGCAGCATTTCAGTGAATCAATGCTACACAAGTGTTCAAACTGAACGCATACTGTAGAAACAACATACATAACTTTGTACTGAAAGAGGTACATGTAGTAATGTTAGGTACTACTGCAAAATGTTGAAGTAACAGTGTGTTCTCCAAATATGTATCATTTCACAGAGAATTAGTAGTGTTGAAGCAGTTCATCACTGTTCATTCTTTGAGAAATGCAGTTTTTACCCAAAATTCATACTTGTTCTTACAAGTTAGTTCACATGAAAAGTAGAGCAAATGCAGCATTTCAGTGAATCAATACTACACAAGTGTTGAAACTGAACGCATTACTGTAGAAACAACATACATTCCTTTGAACTGAAAGAGGTACATGTAGTAATGTTAGGTACTACTACAAAATGTTGAAGTAACAGTGTGTTCTCCAAATATGTAACATTTCACAGAGAATTAGTAGTGTTGAAGCAGTTCATCACTGTTCATTCTTTGAGAAATGCAGTTTTTACCCAAAATTCATACTTGTTCTTACAAGTTAGTTCACATGAAAAGTAGAGCAAATGCAGCATTTCAGTGAATCAATCCTACACAAGTGTTCAAACTGAAGGCATTACTGTAGAAACAACATACATTCCTTTGAACTGAAAGAGGTACATGTAGTAATGTTAGGTACTACTACAAAATGTTGAAGTAACAGTGTGTTCTCCAAATATGTAACATTTCACAGAGAATTAGTAGTGTTGAAGCAGTTCATCACTGTTCATTCTTTGAGAAATGCAGTTTTTACCCAAAATTCATACTTGTTCTTACAAGTTAGTTCACATGAAAAGTAGAGCAAATGCAGCATTTCAGTGAATCAATGCTACACAAGTGTTCAAACTGAAGGCATTACTGTAGAAACAACATACATTCCTTTGTACTGAAAGAGGTACATGTAGTAATGTTAGGTACTACTACAAAAATGTTGAAGTAACAGTGTGTTCTCCAAATATGTAACATTTCACAGAGAATTAGTAGTGTTGAAGCAGTTCATCACTGTTCATTCTTTGAGAAATGCAGTTTTTACCCAAAATTCATACTTGTTCTTACAAGTTAGTTCACATGAAAAGTAGAGCAAATGCAGCATTTCAGTGAATCAATGCTACACAAGTGTTCAAACTGAAGGCATTACTGTAGAAACAACATACATTCCTTTGAACTGAAAGAGGTACATGTAGTAATGTTAGGTACTACTACAAAATGTTGAAGTAACAGTGTGTTCTCCAAATATGTAACATTTCACAGAGAATTAGTAGTGTTGAAGCAGTTCATCACTGTTCATTCTTTTAGAAATGCAGTTTTTACCCAAAATTCATACTTGTTCTTACAAGTTAGTTCACATGAAAAGTAGAGCAAATGCAGCATTTCAGTGAATCAATACTACACAAGTGTCGAAACTGAACGCATTACTGTAGAAACAACATACATTCCTTTGTACTGAAAGAGGTACATGTAGTAATGTTAGGTACTACTACAAAATGTTGAAGTAACAGTGTGTTCTCCAAATATGTAACATTTCACAGAGAATTAGTAGTGTTGAAGCAGTTCATCACTGTTCATTCTTTGAGAAATGCAGTTTTTACCCAAAATTCATACTTGTTCTTACAAGTTAGTTCACATGAAAAGTAGAGCAAATGCAGCATTTCAGTGAATCAATGCTACACAAGTGTTCAAACTGAAGGCATTACTGTAGAAACAACATACATTCCTTTATACTGAAAAGAGGTACATGTAGTAATGTTAGGTACTACTACAAAATGTTGAAGTAACAGTGTGTTCTCCAAATATGTATCATTTCACAGAGAATTAGTAGTGTTGAAGCAGTTCATCACTGTTCATTCTTTTTGAGAAATGCAGTTTTTACCCAAAATTCATACTTGTTCTTACAAGTTAGTTCACATGAAAAGTAGAGCAAATGCAGCATTTCAGTGAATCAATGCTACTCAAGTGTTCAAACTGAAGGCATTACTGTAGAAACAACATACATTCCTTTGTACTGAAAGAGGTACATGTAGTAATGTTAGGTACTACTACAAAATGTTGAAGTAACAGTGTGTTCTCCAAATATGTAACATTTCACAGAGAATTAGTAGTGTTGAAGCAGTTCATCACTGTTCATTCTTTGAGAAATGCAGTTTTTACCCAAAATTCATACTTGTTCTTACAAGTTAGTTCACATGAAAAGTAGAGCAAATGCAGCATTTCAGTGAATCAATGCTACACAAGTGTTCAAACTGAAGGCATTATATCGTCAATACAGTTCCTGGTTGTGTAAACTTGGGCAAGTTACTTAACCTCTCTGTGCTTCGGTTTCATCAGAGCAATAAGAGTGATAATAGTCTACCTAATCTTTTCATGAATTAAGTTACTACAGGTATAAGAGACTTAGTGCCTACGAATCTAGTACCTCACACTTGCTCAGATATCTGTTTTATCGTTTCTGCCATGCAGGGGGACCAAGGTACAGAAAAGTGAAGCAGATCAGGAAAAATATTTTTCTTTCATTTTTTCCAGCCATTTTTTTCATTTTTAGACATTGGTGATGGTGGTAGGGAGTGAGGGAGAGGATGTCATTGTGGTAAAGGGAGTGCCGTGGGGGCTGTCTAGGCTGACTGATTTAGGGAATTAAATGTCTTCAAGCCTATTTGTTACCTAACAATTCCTGCTGTCCAGTCCCACCCAGAGTTTTGTGCAAACAGCCCAGCTTTTCACCATATGTTCTTCAATTCCTTTGACTAGCAATGCCTCCAAAATCAAAAATGCTTCTGGTATTTTCTAACATCTTAATGCTCTTT
>NW_025333552.1:0-4503 GCF_019186645.2 Phyllostomus hastatus
GACTCTACACTCCGCTCCAGCAGCTCCTGGAGATCAGTGTGAAGTCCAGGCAAAGCGCCTAATCATGGCATGTTCTGGGACCTTAAAGTTGACATCTGGGAGGTACAGCCCCTGATTTGCATGGTGCCAAGTGGCCTGTGAGACAGAAATTGAACCTAATTCACAGTTGGGTTCAAACAAGGATTGAACCGGCTGATGGACTGTGAGTTTATGAACGTGGCTGAAGCAGGGCTAGATAAGAAGGACCCCTAAAGGAAAATCACCTTGAAGGAGGAAGGCTGGCAGTCTGAGTGAGTCTGAGCACAAGCAGAACTACCACAGGGAGTGACAGGTGTGGGTGGAGTCGCTGCACCTTTACCTGAGCCAGCTTCTCCCGGGGTCCGTGTGCACAAAGAAAGTGGGGAGGAAAGAACTAAATCATTAAGGACCTAGGTAATTGGATTTGGGAAATGTCTCTGAATAAGCAGTTCTCTCCCATTCTTCTCAATCCTTATTATGTAATTCAAGGTCATACTTATTCCATTTGAAGATCTATTTCTATCTTTTCAGTTCCACCCTTTTCTACTAACATAATTATTGCATATATTTTTTAAATATCTAGAATTCAATTCTGTAACACAAATGTCTAATAGTCATCTCAAAACCCATTACCTTTTTCAAATTTCCAATCCTAGTTAAGCCTAAAGTAAATGGCTCCCCTGCCAAGAAGGGGCCCCTGCAGCACCCCAGCCTGTGTGTCTGCCCCATGGCTGATTTCCATCTCAGGAACATTCACGTCTGCTAGCTCCTGAATGGACAGGAGGAAATAGCTGGGGTTGTGTCCAACAACCAGATCCATAATGGAGACTGGACCTTCCAGATCCTGGTGATGCTGGACATGACCCCCAGCAGGAGGCGTCTGCACCTGCCAGTGGAGCTCTCCAGGCTGCTGACCTGTCACCGTGGAGGGGAGGGAGTTACTCCTTGCTGACCCTCTGGACCCCACATTCTGAAGAGCAGGAGTCACTCTGGCTCTGGGGTCCGCTCCCCTTGTCTTGTGTGTCTGTACTCCAGGGTCATATCTACACCCCTCTTTTTCTTACACAAGCCCCTGGGGCAATGCACACGTGCCCATGCCTGACCTCGGAGATGCTAAGGACTCACAGATCTGCACACTTGTCAGGAAATGCGGGAAACCCAGACCACTTCCTGAGTGGCCCTCGCACCTGGGAGCTGCTCTCTTCCTTCTGGCCACATCTGAGAGATGGGGACAGGCCACTGCCCCATCAGTGTGTGTGCTGTCACCTCTGCTGTCACCTGTGCCATTTAGAGGTTGCACTCTGAGTTCCAGGACCTGGAGGTCCTTTCTAAATTCCTCCTTCTCCCAGGTGTGTATCCCTCACTGTCCTCATGCTGGTGTTTTACATCAGGCTCCAGAATCTCAGACTGTACCTGAGGGGATGCTGAGGGTGGATGTGAGCCTGCCCTGCAGTCTGTTCTGCCTGGAGCAGGATTCTGGCTGGATCTCAAGCATTGAGCTTGGGCTCATCTCCCTGTAGCGAGCACCTTCGTGCATCTGAGGAGCGAGAAAGGGAAGAAAGCCAGAGAGGTGACTGAGGTTTGCCTTTCCCCTGAATTACTCACTCATCTCCCATGATAAGGGACTGACACAGAGAAGCAAAGCCAGAAAGATCTAGAGGCACTGAAATCAGATTGTCGGGGAGAAAAGACAGCCTGATGAGAGAGAGGTATCCCCATGCTGGACCCTTATCCCAGCAGATGCATGAGGTCCCCAGGGACTGGACTCATGCAGGGGGTCCATTCAATGCTGGGTGAGTCTTCATGCAGCCCCGCCTTAACCCCAGTGATAGGATCATGGGATGGAGAAGGTTGTGTAATTGTCTACGGTGTTCTTTTTAAGATAATAACTCAGTGTATTTATTGACTTTTAGAGAGAGAGAGGATAGGAGAGAGAGGGAAACATTGGTTTATTTTCCACTTATTGATGCATTCATTTGTTGATTCTTGTATGTGCCCTGAGTGGGATCGAACCTGCAACCTTGACATATCAGGACAACATTGGCGTATCAGGACAACGCTGTAACCAACTGAGGTACCTGGCCAGGGCTTGTCTAAGGTGTTTGAATGGCTGAATACACTATCTTTCCTCCTTTCACTTTAGTTCAATGAGGGTATTGAAAAACAGACAACATTCCTGCCTTGTTTTCCTGAGGGGGTGGGTTGCAGAGGGGTGGAAGCCCCTCTGCTGCACGTGACTCTCAGGCAGCCCCCGGGAGGAAGCTCAGCCCTTGGCTGCGTGTGGGAAACAGCATAACCTCGTGCATCAGTGAAGGAAGCCCAGGAAAACTCTTGTGTTCATCACACTGACGCAGTCTCTCACCGCAGATTTTCCTTCCTGGACTTAGAGGAAGAGGGGTCAGCAACGAGGCTGACATTGTCCTTCATCTGCACAGGTTTCTGATCTGACCCAAAAGACTGTATGTGTCTTGGAACGAGTGTGTCTCTGTGTTTCTTCAGTCTCAGAGGGTGGTCCCGGGACAGACCCCCACTGCTCTGACACTAGTTCCCCCAGCTCTTCTCTCTGATTCCCACACAGCTTCCCTCTCAGAGCCCTCACCAAGGCCCTTCTTTGTAACCCCTAAATCATGAAAACTCAGTGTCATTGTCCGCTTTCTCTTAAGACTATGCACCAAGGCATCTCCGCCATTGCATTTTGTGTCTGAGGATCTCGGTTGGCAGGAGGAGTTAATGAAGACATGCATTGTTGTTTATATGCAGGTGAGAAGGAAAACACGGGAAAGGGGGATATCCTAGCTACCGGGTGAGGGGGCAAACTGGACGGGGCCTCCCGTGAACTTGCTGTGCTTCACTGGGCCACCCCATGTGCACGTTTGCTGCCTTCACCCAGGGAGCGCAGGGACCATTACTCTCAGTTATTCCAGGACGAGCAGATTGGGGACTCTGGGTTATCTGACCCACATTCACACAGCACAGATTCAACCTATGACTTGTTAGATGTTTTATCTTTACCATTTAGAAATCAAATTCAGATCAGAGTTTAAAATTACAAATATAATTTAATAACAAGATAAACTTGTTTCTTTGCATACAGTAATAAATAGTTATTGACACCCCCCCCAAAAAAAGCAGCTAAGCTTTTTCATGCATGAACATAAAGGAGTTCAGACTTCTCCTCCAGGTCTGTGTTCCTCTGACCCCCAGACCGCCTGTCCCAGCAACCCGTATGGTGGGACACACATCCCAGCTGTTAAAAAGGCTCAGAGCAGCAGATGCAGCTCTTTCTCACAGACGGACCTGCTTTAAGGTCAAGATAGGGGACGTGTTCGGTCCAGCATTCCTTTTGTGTAAAGCATAGAGCAGCGATTCTCAACCAGTGCGCTGCAACAGATTTTAAAACTTGCAATACCCGACTGTTTAGTCAGGGGCACTGACCTCTTTCCCCTTATGTCGTCAACTAACGAAAACAACAATAGCCAACAGAATAAAAACCAACCCATGTGATGAATCAAAATTAGACCTATTTATTTTGGTCAAATTGGCAAAAAATATAATATATTCTTTGGTATGCCGCAGAATTTTAGTAACTCGTTTATATATGCCATGAGATGAAAAGAGTTTGAAATTGCTTCATTAGTTAATTTGCAAGTGTTGAACTGGCCTTGCATACCCAGGATAACTCCCACTTGGTTGTGGTGGAGAGTTCTTTTTACACATTGGGGGTTTGTTTGATTTGCTAATATTTTGTGAAGGAGTTTTGCACATAGGTTCTCAGCAGATATTGGTCTATAGTTTTCTTGTCATGTCTGTCTGGTTTCGGTATTAGGACAATGCTCACTTCACAGAATGAAGTAGGAAGTATCCCCTCTCCTGAAGCATATTGCAGAGAACTGGCATCATTTCCTCCCTACACGGGTGGTAGAATTCACCCATGAATCCATCTGGGCTTGGTGCTTTCTGTTTTGGAATGTTACTAATTATTGATTCAATGTATTCGATAACTATGGGTCTATTTAGATTGTTTAGGTCATTTCACTTTTTAAAATTATTTTTGAGTGATGTTGGATTCACAGAAGAGCTGACAAGCTAGAAGACAGAGTCCCCTACGCCCCGCACTCGGCTTCCTCGGTGTTCACCCCCAATGACGTCAGGTCAGGACTGAGAAAGGCGGAGCCGACCCTGGTGCAGTGCTGTTCGCTGAACTGCAGCTTCGTCTGGGTCTCACCAGTTCCCACCGATGCCCCTTCTCCGTTCCGGGGTCAGATCCAGGCACCTCAGTGCATTAACTTCCCATGTCTCCTCTGTCTCCTCTCATCTGTTGAATTTCTCTACCTGTTTTTGCGACCTTGAAAATTTTGAAAAATTCCAAACAGATAATTTGCAGAATGTTACTTATTTTGGCTTTGTTTGATGTTTCTTCACAATTCAATTGGGGTTACATGTTTTGGGAAAAAATACCATAGAGACAAAGTGCCCTTCTGATCA
>NW_025333553.1:0-30369 GCF_019186645.2 Phyllostomus hastatus
TCTTGAAGGATTCCTCTCACAATACTTCAAGCTGAGATCAGAATAATCTCCTAAAATAAGTTGAGACCACTGATTTCCAAGGAAATGTCATCTAACAAAGTTGTTGTTGGTGCCCATGAGCGGGTTTTTATTTGCTACTCTTTTGGAGTATGAATGTAAGTAAGATATGCTCTCTTTCTCCCTTACCAATGGCATTGTATAGTAGTTAAACACGCTGGATTTAGAACACGGAAAATTGAGTTTAATCCCAGATGCCACATCTAATGTTCTGTAAGTCATTGAACTTCTATATGCCTAAATTTCTCTGTTTTGTTTAACCAGCCTAATAATAAACCACAAGGTTGAAACAAGAATGATTCTAGATAACATAGCACTATCTACAGAGCTCATTGCATTATAGATGCATAAAAATGTATCCATTATTATCTATTATTAATATTAATGCCATTATGATTATTAATATGTTAACATCTTATTTTAAACTCATAAGTGCTCTGAGTTGACAATTATAGAAATGTTGTATATTGGTTTGTTATGATTTCAAATACACTTGTTTATAACTGAAGTAATTTTGACCTACTTGTTTATGGCTTAAGGAACACCATTTTGATCTCCAGTAAGGTCCTCACTTAACATTCAAGATAAGTTTTTGAAACTTTGAAAGCAAGATATAACAAAACCAGTTTTACCCTAGACTAATTGATATAAAACAAGGGTAAATTCCTCCAGCATCACATCAAAATTAAGATGAAATGCCACTGAATAAAATGGTGTTTTTAGAGGACCTGCTGACTTGTTTATGGTTTAAGTGTAGTTGTTCTGGTGGTAAGGTGAATTTGTTTACTTTGGGGAGGCCCTGTCAGGATGATATCATCAACACTTTTAAACTTTAAACCTTCAAATACCAAGAATTTGTAAGCCCTTACTGAGAGGGTTTAGTCTCCGGAAGCCTACTTTTTGCTGATCTAAATAGCTCTCCACATACCTTGGGACATTAGCTCCTATTGTCTGAAGCCTAGTTTGCTGCCAGTGGTAGAAACTGCATCAGCCTCTTGAAGGAGGTCATCTTGCCACCAACATCAGCCTCTGTTCTCATCATCCTCCAGCACCAAGGGACTTTCAATTAACCCTGGCAACTGGACATCAGCTCTTGTTTGGCTAAGCTGACCCTTCCAAGGGCCAACTCATAGAAAAGTACACCTCAACTAAATTTGGACTTCATATCTTTTATTTCCTCTGTGCCTGGAACAATAATGTAATGAATCTATCATTAGTTTGGGGTACATTATTTTCTTGTAGACCCATTAAGAGATGTTAACCTGTATGTTACTGGCTTGTGAAATTTCTTTATTACAAATTACAATTTCTGAAATGAACCTGTGTTAAATTAATTATTGGTAAAGACAACCTGTCTCTGAAAAGAGTTTGCCTCAGACAAAATATGGAGCAGACACAAAATAGATATTCTGTATGTTGCTATGTATATGCATCCATAGAAACTGAGGTCTGTCTTACTGATGAGGCTTAGTTTACTTAATGGGGCTTTCCCAGATTCCAAAATAGGCACAGTCACCTTCCCCCTCATAGCAACAAAGAACACGGTGAATCAGACAGTGAATTTTGGAAACTGGCATGGTTAAGGTAAGGTTAGAATGATGCCCTCACCATCTCCTACCCACTCTTCCAGCCCACAGAGAGTCAGTGAAGATATAAAATATTTAAAGCAACATTATCATTGTGATATTCACACAAGACATGTTGTTGATGTTTTAGAGAATCAGGCACTTACCTCAGCACCATCTAGAGTTTTGAATTATGGTATTTATTTTGTGCAAGACACTGACAACATTTTCCCCCAGTTTTTGCAAAGAGATCTTAGAAGGAATGGGTATTTATCATGTAGTCTGTGACAAGTGGGGCATTACCTCAAGGTAATTAGCAACCCCAGAGGACTTTGAATAAACAATTACTTTTGTTCCCGAGATGTGGCTTGATTGCTTTATTTTAAATGAGAAAGATGAAGAGGTAACATAATTGACTATAATGTGGCCATCACAAAATAACATATGTCTCCTTCAGTGGGAGAGCTTTGATTAAAAAAATAACAACAACAAAAACAACACATCCTTAAATTATGCTAGTCAAAACATTATTTATTTTGATGTCTCTCAGATATTTAAAGACACTTGAAAGCATTTAGCTGTATAAGAAAATTCTAAAGTAGAGGCTCAACACTATTAAGAATCCTAGGCACTCTAATTTTTATTTTTAAAAAAATTTAATTCATATTGTTGTAAATCTTCCTTAAATGCATGGTTCCTCTTCTTTATTTTATTTTATTTATTTTTTATTTTTTATTGTTGTTCAAGTACAGTTGTCTCCATTTTTCTTTGTTGCTCAGTTATCTGAGTGACTGAAATAAACCATGTCTTGAATGACAAGGTACAAAAGTAAGAGCTTATGAGCTCAGGCAGCCTTGGTTTGAATGTCACTTTTGCCATTTCATAACTGTGAGACATTGAGCTACTTTTTTTATTCCTACTTTTACTAACTAGTAAATTGTGAATAGTAATTGTCCACCTCACCAGATTCTTGTGAAGGTTGAGATAACACATGTAAATACTTAACCCTTGTTGAGCAGATTTTACTCATTTGATGACTTTTAGCTTTCTTGTTAAATTACAGCAATGTAATATACACATGCATCATTGCTCTTAATTATAAAACACTGAATGGTTATCAGGCCATTCAGTAGAATGGCCTACTACTTAAAAATAAAAGAAAAAACTGATAAAGGTAACCATGTGATTGGATTTGCAATCAAAACATTGCAATGAGGATCAGAAGCCAGACTCAAAAGGCTACAAACTGTTTGATTCCACACAAGATGATGACATTCTGGGAAGGGTAAAAGCATGACATAAATCACACTGATGTCATCTCAGTGGTTATCAGAGGCTGGTAGACGGAAGGGAGCTATCTGTTAGAGGATCATGGAATTTGTTAGGCTGGATGAAATATTCTGTTTTGATGGGGGTGATGGTTACAAGACAGTCAGTGTTTGTCAAAACTCACCAAAATACATACATAAAAACAGTGATAATTTACTGTAAAACACCAACGGCACAATAAACCTGACTAAAACACTGAGTATCCAGCTCATTGTGCAACCATTTTTTAAATTGAAATATTTCTTATTTATCATTCTTTCTGCTTCTTCCTGATAAAAACCTTTTTTCAAGATTTTTAATTATAATATCTTGTTCAGTAAATTCAATCTGTTTTTGGTGTTTATTTTATTTATGGTTTAATAATATTAATCTCTTCTTTCTTTAAAGCATTCTCCCCTTCCCCTCCTATGATAACTCACTATGCTGATTCTATTTCTACCTCTTTTAATTCACATTTCTGGTAGCTCAGTTATAAATTATTTTGAAGTCTTTTCATATTTTAAATTGTTAAGTTCCACACATTAATAAATAAACATGTATTTGATAGATGTCAATTGGGACAGTTTTTAAGGCTTGAAGTTGGGAACGATACAAATCAAGTTTTGGGTTCTTTTAAATATTTTTTGTTGTTGTGGTTAAGTAACAGTTATGTCACCTTTTTCCATGTTGCTCTCCCCTGCCCTGTCCCCAAACCACTCCCACAGTCAATCCCCTCCCCACTCTTCATCCCCATGAGTCCTCCATTCATCCTCCTTCACTCGCCCCTTCCCCTTCTGTCCCCAATTATCCCCCTCATCCCTCCACAACAGTCACTGTCAGTTTGTTCTTTTTTTTCTGTGTCTTTGGTTCTATTTTGCTCATTTGTTTGTTTTGTTGATTAGGTTCCTCCTATAGGTGAGATTTTATGGTATTTATATTTCACTGACTGGCTTATTTCATTTAGCATAATACTTTCCAGATCCACCCATACTATCAAGCAGAGTAGGAGTTTCTTCGTTCTTTCTGCTGTGTAGTATTCCATTGTGTAAATGTTGTGTAAATGTACCATAGTTTTTTGATCCACTCATTTACTGATGGGCCCTTAGGCTGCTGCCAGCCCATGGCTATTGTAAATAATGCTGCTATGAATATTAGGATGCATAGATTAATTTGAATTGGTGATTCAGGATTCTTCGGGGATAATGCCAGCAGTGGGATTGCTGGATCAAATGGCAATTCTGTTGGGGTCTGCCCTGCCTGGTCTCAGGAAGCTGTAACCCCCCGTGGCTAAGGCTGAGTGAGAGACCTCCAGACCAGAAGACACTAAGGAGATAAGCTTATCTCCCTGGCAGGAGCATTGCTTCTGCCCCTTGCCTGGCCCCCAATACTTGATCAGTTAGCCAATGACTGGTAAGATTCCTCAACGGGGAATCATCTAAAACAGGCATGATCACATGGAGACCCCAGGGAAGAGACTCAGGGGGCTGTGGAAACGAGGGGGTGATCGACATCGACACCTGCCCCCTCGGCTTTGACAAAGCCTGAGTCCTTGTTCTGGCTGTGAGACATCCAAATCTCCTAGCTGCCTTTGTCTCCTCTGCTTGACTCAAGCCTGTGACAGTAACAAGGGGTGGTGCAATCCACACTGGGGACTGCCGACTTCCCGACTTCCCAGGATGATCAGACCTGAAAAAGGAATATGTAAATTCCTGTGAAACCTGCTTGTTGAGGATGCTCTTAATTAGATTATGAAGTCCTAGGCAGGAAATGAATTTAGCTCCTCAAATTCTGTAGTTTTTTAGGTGATAAGACCCTAACTTAGTGGGAGCCCTTTTTAGTTCTTTGAACATTATCTGTCATTTGATCCTTACTGCTTGACAGTGATTGATGAACTTTACCTGTATTCCTGTGCAAATTGAAACCCAATAAAAACCTTGTGAAAGGAAGGATTGGGGCACTCTTCTTTGAGAGATTAGCCAGGCCACTCCAAGGCACCCTCCCCTTGAGAGGGCAGCCAGGCCGGCCCTTTTCCTCCACACAGGACTCGGTATAGTCCATGTGAATTTATCTCATATCTCATCTATAATACCACAGACACTGCAGGCCGGTGTCTGCATCAATTCCATTTTTAGTTTTCTGAGGAAATTCCATACAGTTTTCCACAGTGGCTATACCAGTGCACTAGGATTCCCTTTTCTCTACAACCTTGCCAGCACTTGTTGTTTGTTGATTGATTTATGATGGCCACTCTGACAGGATGAAGTGATATTTCATTGAGGTTTTAATGTGCATCTTTCTAATGGCTAATGATGTTGAGCATTCTTTCATGTGTCTATGGGCCCTCTGTATGTTTCCTGGGAGAAGTGTCTGTTCAGTTCCTTTGTCCATTTTTTTTTTAATTGGAATGATTGTCTTCCTGGTGTGGAGTCATGTGAGTTCTTTATATAATTTGAAGATCAAACCCTTGTCCAGTGTATCATTGGCAAATACATTTTCTCATACAATTGGTTCCCTTTCCAATTTGTTGATGTTTTCTTTAGTCATGCAGATTTTTAGTTTGATGAGGTCCCATTTGTTTATTCTTTCTTCTATGTCCTTACCATAGAGGATGTATTGATGAAAATATTACTACATGGAATATCTGAAATTTTCTTGCCTATGTTTTCCTCTAGGACTTTTATTGTTCAAGACTAATATTTAAGTATTTTATCCATCTTAAGTTTATTTTGGTTGATGTGTAAGCCAGTGGTCTAATATCATTTTTTTGCATGTAATTGTCCAAATCTCCCCACACTATTAATTGAAGAGGTTATCTTTACTCCATTTTATGTTCCTTCCCCCATTGTCAAATATTAATTGGCCATATTTGTGAAGGATTCCGGCCAGCAGTATCCATCTTGGCTGCAGATGTTCATCAACACACGAGAAAAACATACACAGAGACAACCAGGTCCTGTGGGGGAATAGGAACAGCAGGGCCACTCCTCACATGGGGAGCGCTTCATTCCCCCTCCGGAGAGGCTTTTTATTGGTTTCATTTAAATAAGAATTCAGGTAAAAGCTCATTACTCATTGCTAGGAAGTAAGAATCAAACAATAGATAACAAGGAAGTCTTAGGGCCTATTTTGAGTCAGGGTCAAAGAGCTGTAAAACTTTAAAGAACAAACTTAACTCTTCTTGGACCCTTATTATTCAACTGAGAGCATTCTAAACAAAGCAAGTTCACAGGATCTTACATATTCTTTCTTAGGCCTGATGACCCCGGGAACCCACCCTTTTCAGGACAGAGCTGCACCACCCTGTCATTGTTTCAGGCTTAGGTGGAGCAAGGGAACTAAGGCAACCAAGAGATAAGGAGATTTTCTCCCAGATGGTGAGGACTCAGGCTATATCACAGCCGAGGAGTGAGGGTCCATCACCCCCTTTTGCTGTAGCCCCCAAAGTCCTTTCTTGGGGGCCTCCCATGTGATTGTGCCTGTCTTAGGTCATTCCCCCCCTTGGGGAATCTTACCCATCATTGGCTAACCGACCAAGCTTTGGGGTTCATTTATGAATAAAGCAGCAGAAGCAGAGCTCCTGCCAGGGAGATAAGATTTTGTCTCCTTGCTGGCTTATGGTCCAAAGGCCACTCCCTCAGCCTTAGCCTGGTCGGGGGTTACAGCTTCTGATACCAGGCAGGGCAGTTCCCAACACATATTGACATGGGTTTATTTCTGGGCTCTGTATTCTGTTCCATTGATCTATGTGTCTGTTCTTATGCCAGTACCAGACTATTTTGATTACAGTGGCCTTATAATATAGTTGGATATCAGGTATTGTGATCCCTTCTACTTTGTTCTTTCTCAAAATTGTTGAGTCTATTGAGGTTATTTATAGTCCCACATAAATTTTTGAAATATTTTTTCTCTATCTGTGAAATATGTCATTGGTATTTTTATAAGGATCGTGTTGAATCTATAAATTTCTTTGGGTAATATGGACATTTTGACAATGTTAATTCTTCCAAAATCATGAACATTGTATATGTGTCCATTTAATTGTGTCTTCCTTAATTTCTTTCTTCAGTGTTCTTTAGTTTTCTGCAAATCAAGTTTTTAAACAGCATACAACATGATGTTACAGATTTTTCTTTAGATGCAGAGATAAACTAACTGCATTGAAGTTTGACAGATTGAATTTGCCAGAAGATACACATATAAATATATATAAAACATAAGCAAGTAAAATAAACTGTTATAGGAAACTGCACTGGGAAAGAAAGTACCTAGGTATCCATTCTTTTGTATAAAATTAAGTTTAGGTTAGCTCTCCCACTTTCTAACACCTTGCTCATTGGAAAATCCTAAAGTATCTTTAAGTCTTGCTTTCCACATCTACAAAATATGTAAAACAATATTACTAATCTCAAAGATTGTTGTAGAGGTTAATTGCAAATTCAAATGGAAAATTGGGAAATAGTATTTCATAACTACATTATGAGTTCTCTGGGCAAATAAATTCTCTGTGCATCTGAATGCTTGGGCTTTATTTTATTTTGTTTTACTTTATGGTGTGAAATCTAAAAAATCTGTAATTTCCCTATCTTGTAGGATAAGAATTATAGGTAATACCATATTCTGCTGTCTATATAGAACTTTCATGTATAACACTCACTGATATTTGTAGCCTAAAATTTCATGAAAAAGTCTTTCATTTTAATTTTTAATTCAATTATTTATTTATGTATATTTAGATACTTGTTTTGTTGCTGTAAAGGAATTGTAGCATTTATTTTTGAATGTACAGATATCATTATTACTTTCTAGAGTTACAGTTTTAATGCGTAAGCATAAGTAAAAGATTTAAAAACATTTATATAGACACAGAATTAATACTACCCATGTATAATGTGCATCCTTATTTTTCCCTAAAACAATTGTGCAAAAACTATGCATTATACATGGTGAAATATGGGTAATTGCAAAAAGCCCTTAATTTTAAAATCATAAAAAAGAAATTTGGTTTTTATTCAATGTCCTATTTGCTCATGGAATAGTTTTGCCTCAAATGTTGTACAATTGATATTAGTTTTCTCCTCTCATTAATTTCACTCCAGAAGGGAGTTGGATAAGAGGCAAAAGTTCCAAGAAAATGGAGGGGACACATATAGACACACATACATACCACATACACTGAAAAGAAGAATAAATTAGTAGTGAGCTTTGCTCACCTGGAATAAGCTAAAATACAAAAAGAGAGGCAATGTAATGGGCAATTGAATTATTTCCTCCTTTGGCAAAGACTTTAGGTAAAACAGTCATCAGGAACCACTTCATAAAGCAATGTTCCACTCCATGAGTAGTCAAGGGTTTCTACTTTATTTTCTCTTGAGACAAAGTTTCTGCCCCTGGAGGTCTGACTCCACAATGAAACACTATAATATAGTCCCTGTGGTTACTCAATTTTCTTTTAGGAAAACAAAATAAAAGTGGAGCAATGTGTATTTACTCAGAAGGTGTCTCAAATTTTTACAAATGGATAATTCAAATTTTCACTGCATTTCCTGTCATTTAAAAAATTTTTTTCTTTTTAAAATCTTTTAGCTACAACTGAGAACTGCTGATAAATGAAGAAAACAATAGACTGCACAGGTAAGACACTGGGGAGAGAGCTGCAAGGAGTTGGTGCTGTCATTCATCAAAGAGGACAGGTATTGTCAGCCACAAGGCAGTATTTTGATAGTGTACATTGTAACTAGAGCAATAGTTTGATGACACATCACAAAGTCATTCTTCAGGATATGATAGGTGTACAAATATTGGTTATTAGAAATGGTCACAATTTTTACTGTATGGGCATAAGAATTCTATTTTCAGAAGGCAATGAATGAACTTGGGAGTTGAAGAACAGAGTGGTCTTGAGGAGAAAAATGTATTTGACTTAAAACTACATACTGTTTGGAAAATTGGTGATACTTAAAAATGGATGTTTTTATCTTTCACACTTGGATGTAGGCTGGAAGCAAAAAAAAAAAAAAGAACAATATGTGCTGGTTGCTACAGAAACTGAGGTGCCCTGTGTGCATTTGACCAGGAATGTGAGAGGCTTAAAACCAGGTTCATTACACACAATTGCTGAATGAATTCAAATTCTTGTCCATTTGTCCACTAATTTTCCCCTCCCTTCAGTAACTTTATTTATTATGCTATATTATCCTAGGTTTCTATTTCCATGTGTAAATGCCTCTGTTAAGATTTCTATTTTTCCTATTAACTTTTGTAAAAGGAAACATTTAACCTAACATAAGTATAAAGAATTATATTTGTAATACATGACGAGAACAAATTATACTTTGGTGACTGAGTTCATCCTGCTGGGATTGGCAGACACACTGGAGCTACAACTTATCCTCTTCTTGCTCTTTTTTGTGATTTACACACTGACAGTTTGGGGGAATGTTGGGATGATCCTCTTAATCAGGAGTGATTCCCGACTTCACACACCCATGTATTTCTTCCTGGCTAACCTGTCCTTTGTGGACGTGTGCTATTCCTCCACCATCACCCCAAAGATGCTGGTGGATTTATTGTCAGAGAAGAAAACCATCTCCTTTGCTGGCTGCTTTCTGCAGATGTACTTCTTCATTGCCTTGGCCACAACTGAATGTCTCCTCTTTGGGCTGATGGCCTATGACCGTTATGTGGCCATATGCAACCCTCTGCTTTACCCAGTGGTCATGTCCAGGACAGTCTGCCTGAAAATGGCAGCAGGGGCTTTCACAGCGGGACTGTTGAACTCCATGGTGAACACGAGCTATATGAGCAGGCTGCCATTCTGTGGTTCCAATGTCATCCACCACTTCTTCTGTGACAGCCCTCCGGTCTTTAAGCTCTCATGTTCTGACACACACCTGAATGAAAGCATCGTTTCCACTTTTGCTGGAGTGAATATGGTCGGAACTCTGCTGGTGATCCTTGCATCCTACTCCTACATTCTCTTCTCCATCTTTCGTATGCATTCCGAGGAGGGACGACACAAAGCTTTCTCAACCTGTGCCTCTCACCTGGCAGCTGTAATTCTGTTCTACTCCACTGCCATCTACACTTATCTGAGACCTACTTCCAGCTACTCCCTGGGTCAGGACAAAGTGGCTTCTGTCTTCTACACAGTGGTGATCCCCATGTTAAATCCTCTGATCTACAGCCTCAGGAATAAGGATGTAAAGAAAGCTTTATGGGATGTAATGACAAGGAAAAGGATCCCTTCATTCCAGTGATTGTTTGGTAAATTTCCTATACCTTTCAGACTGTTTAATGAGTTTCATAGGTTGATTCAAAGCTATAGAACTTTACTAAAGTATTTTTAAGTAATTGTACTGTATAATAGTGAGATATATATATGTGAGATAATAGTGGGATATATATATATACATATAAACACATATATATACACATATACACACACATACACACATATACATACATATATAAACACACATATATACACATATACATGTATATACACATATACACACACATATATATACACACATATATATACACATATATATAGTATAAGAAATTACCTTAAATTTACCTAACTATAAGGTAAATTACCAAACTTATATAAGACCACACACCTTCCTCTAACCATTCCATATCTTCAGTGCTTCCCTGAAAATGAGGTCTGTTTGTAATAATACCTTGCCTTGGAAAAAGAAAACTATAGACTGTTAGCAATAAAAGTTGCAATACTATACAAAACTAGCCATTGGCAATACTTGTAGTTATTGATTTTGTGGATAATTCTTTCCCTGATGCATTATTATTCACCATTTATGATCTGTAAAGATTATTATATGTCACATGTATCAAACTTAACTTGAAAACTATTGAGACTTTAAATTATTATATTAATTGAGATTTTATCATGCTTTTCTGTATTGAGATCTTTAGAATATTTATTAAACCTTCCCCTGTGAATGTAAAATGTTTTGCCTTTTTGGCACACTATCTGAATAGCTCTGAATTGTTTTTCCAATTCTTCCAGTGTTTTTTTTACTTGAATGATTAATGTTACCACATTCCTTAAATAAGCAAATATCAATCAATGTTTTGTTTTATTCATTATTTTGAGCAATGTACTTATTAAAATTAGTGAAAGAAGTTTGAAATGTATGCCTTTAAAATATGTTTTGGTCAATATTTTCTTTGGTGATTAAACATCACTAAAGAGAGACTAACTTAAAGCCTGTGAATGTCACAAAGTTGGAACAGTCAGCAAACACATGGAAGGAGTGAAAAATCTCTCTTCAAGAATTTCATTGATACAAGTAAACATTTAATAAACTATAACGTTGTTAATAGCTGGAGTCCTGCATCAAAGGTTTGCATGTATGGGCACTGTGCAGGAAAGTGTTGTCTCACTCAGCCTGGTCGGCCCAATCTCTGCTTATTCCTAACGTCTTCAGGACTGGATCTGGACTGGTTCCCCAGAGAAAACCTCTAAACCTTAGCATGCCCTGCCTGATAAGAGCATCTTTGTATCCTGGGCCCACACTGAACAGTTTATGCTAATAGTGAGAGTCATAATGAACACCTGTTTTTGTACACCCGCAGCTTCGGGCTAGGCTGTGTCAGTTTGAAATCAGACTGGGGCACTTAGAGACTAAGTAACCACAGACATCGATGTGAGCCCTCCATGTCTATGTACTGAGTGAAACACTGGACACCGGAACTTGGTGAAGCATTTCTGGTTGGTGACACTTCATCTGAGCTGTCAGACAGCCCAGTTGGAGCTTTAAGTGCTGCCTGTGTGATTCTGCCATGGGGTGACATGTGGAAGCTCAGTCCTGGTCTCTCCTGGGCACAGCTCTGCATACCTTTTTCCTGGGCTACTTTAATCTGATTCTTTAGCTGTGACAAACCATAAGCATATGTACAATGTAAATGTCCTTCTGAGTTTTGTGAGTCCTATCAATCAATGAAGCTGATGGTCGTCTTGAGAACCTGAGAGTCAAGCACTAAATCTAAACACTTTTCTCAAGTTTTGTTGTTTGTTTGTTTGTTTGTCTTTATTATTATATTATGTAAAAGATAAAATTTCAGTTTATTCTAAAATAAAATATATGTAAATTAGGGAACAAATTGAGTGAGCACATGTTACCTCTCCTCCCCCAGTAGATAAAATACCCAAAGCCTTGCATTGCCATAATGGAAGTCTCTGTAACCCCTCCCATCACCCTGCTTCCTTCACAGTGACAACTGCATTCTTTGTTTCTTGTAATTCCCTAGCTCTTACTTGTAAAAATAAACTCAGCTGTATTTCTATAACTGTATTTTTAGAAAACCTGCTTTTATATTAACAATGTAATATCATACAGGGTGTCTTCTCTGTTGCTTGTTTTCCTTCAGCATTGTTTCTACATTCTACCATGTTCACATGTGTTCCTACACTATTTAATCTCACACTTTCATGGCATTCTTTCTTTTCACTATGTCCTGATTAAGTTATGCATTACCTTCTGTTGTGACCAGAGGTGATAGGAATATTAATTTACATGTCATTCACTGCACAGGTAAAGGATTCGTACATGTATAACTCTGGATGTTGCACCACTTACATATAAGGTATATGTACCTGTTCATGTTTAAAATATAACAAATTGTTTTCTCAATTTTTTGTTTATATTTATACTGTCAACAACAATAGCACATAAGACCTTAGTTTCCATGCTCTTACTAACACTAGCTAGAGTCAGACATTTAAGTTCTTTTTCCAATATAGTAAGCGTGCCCTGGCTGGCGTAGCTCAGTGGATTGAGCTCGGGTTGCGAACCAAAGTGTCGCAGGTTCGATTCCCAGTCAGGGCACATGCCTGGGTTGCGGGCCATGACCCCCAGCAACCGCACATTGATGTTTCTCTCTCTCTCTTTCTCCTTCCCTTCCCTCTCTAAAAATGAATAAATAAAATCTTTAAAAAAATATAGTAAGCGTGACAGATAAATAAACCTTTATCACACTTGAGATTATGGTTTCCATTGTACTAGATAGACACATTTCCTTTTCTAAATCAAGATAACCTATTTTTTCCTCACTGTTTAATTTTGAACATATTCCCTGTATTTATCTTGAATGACACTTAATAAATATGTTAAATTTCCATTAATATGTAGACCTCTCTAGACTCTATTCATCAGTCAATGTAAAACTTCCTTCATTACTAAGCTTTCCTTCATACAAGGCCATTAATACTTCTTAGATATTTCTTCAGAAATGGCTGGGTAATTTTGTTCTCTGTTAAGACACTAAATTCCCAATTGGTACACACAGATGTGAACATTGTACATTGAAAAAGGCTGATCAGGAAAAGTGGATTCACTTGCAATATGACATTGGAAGAGAGCTGTATGGCTAGCCTGGGTGTCCAGAAAGAGATGTGGGTCCTAGATCATTTAAGCCTGAAATACCCTGGAGACAAAATAGTCAAAACTGAGGCTGTCCTGGTTCATGAGAAGGCAGGGTTCTTAGAAAAAGAAAATAGTGCTGGAAAATATAAAAGGTGGCTGGAAAAGAAGAAGACCAAAATGACATGGTTTGACCCCACAAAGGGAGCCATAGGCATGAGTCTCCTTTTGCTGAGCATGACCGTTGACAGGACAGTGTGGACATCACTCATTCATAGGGTCACCAGGAGTCTGAGCTGACCCAAGGGCATGTAGCAACAATTCCACAAAACTGTTAGAGTTAGTCTGTCATTTTTATTTATTTTTTTATAATTGTTCAATTATAGTTATCCCAATTTTTCCCCTGTTGCTTTCCACAGCCCCACCCAGGACTCCCTCAGTCAATCCCCACCCTTTTGTCCTTGTCCGTGGGTCCTTTTTACTTGTTCCTTGAGTAGATCTTTCCCCTCTTTCCCCTGTTATTCTTCTCCCCCAACCCCCTGGTCCCTGTTAGTTTGTTCCTTATTTCCAAGTGTCTGGTTCTATTTTACTCTTTCATTTGTTCTGTTCATTAATAAAACTTTGTTTACAATTGTGTTTTATTTACAGATCAATTTTATAAAATAATATCTTTAAAATATTGAGTCACCTTCATAAGCATATTGTCACTATTTGAATTATTTATTTTAAATAATTTAATTATATTTTATAATCTCTATAAGTTGTGAGTATCTATGGCTAGATGGATTTTCCTGAAGGCCTGGTACATCAAAAACTTGAATTTTAAACATTCTTTATAGTGATGTGAGGAAATATAAATAATTTTCAGATTAAATATCAGTCCTCCATTTCACAGCCCAGACAAACTATATTACTAATTCTTATAATTTTTCATTTCACTTCTTTACATACTTTATTCTTTCTACTTTTGAAGTTTTCTTTGTTTTTGTTTGATTTTTGCTCTGCTGGCTGCAGCCTCCAATGACTTTTTACCTAAAATGGGTGACAGTAGACATCATTGCCTTTTACATGTTTTAAAGTAAATATCACTAATCTTTTTCAGTCTTACATAGTAAGTGAAATTACTTTTAAGCCTCAAAATGAAATGCATCTTTTACTGGCACCATTACTGACATAGAGAAAGATAGGGAAAATATAACATTTGCAATGATAAATTTTTGGAACACAGATTCAAGCAACTAAGTCATAAACTTTAACCATTAAATTGCAAAAGACCAGACATTAAAAATGAATCTTCACTATTTTTTTATTTTACTTGCTAATTGACAAATTGTAATGCTAATTCTACCTTTCTATCAGACAGAAACTCCATTGAAAGTAAATACCCAATATGCTTGGTTATCAAAAATCTTTGGTGAATTTTTTTAGCCTGAGTTAAAAGAGAATATGGAGCAATAATTAATGAAGGGATAAGCACCATAAATAATGATTGTCTTGAAAGAAAGAGAGACTTGATGATTGTGTGATAAAGATATGAGGATTCCTCCCCATATTAGTGCAGAGATTAGTGCAACTGGTGTGCCACAAGAATTTTAAAACATGCAGTATCTGACTATTGAGTCAGGGCACTGGCTTATTTTCCTTTTTATTGTCAAATAAAAGAAAGAAAAAAAACAAGACAACAGCCCTGGCTGGCATAACTGAGTGTATTGAGGGCCTCACTGCAAAGCAAAGTGTCCCTGGTTCTTCCCAGTCAGGGCACATGCCTGGGCTGCTGGCCAGGTCTCCAGTAGCGGGCAAGCAAGTACAAACCACACATTGATGTTTCTTTCCTGCTCTCTCTCCCTCCCTTCCCCTCTTGATAAAAATAAATAAAAAATCTTAAAAAAAAGTTTGTTAAAAAAACATGTCGACAGCTAACACAAAACCCCTGTTCAGTGTGAATGAATCGAAATTACACCTATTTTTTTGTCAGATCAGTGGCAAGTATATTTTTTGGTGTGCCATAGAAGTTTAGGAATCAGTTTACATGTGAGATGAGATGAAAAAGATTGAGAGTAGCTGTTTTACTGTAACAAATCTCTATGAAAATTGTAAATTCTTACTTTTGGGGAAAATACGGGGCTCAGCATCAGAATACTTCTTCTTTTTTTTAATATATTTTATTGATTATGCTATTACACTTGTCCCATTTTCCCCCTTCACTCCCCTCCACCCTGCCCACCCCCTCCCACCCACATTCATCCCTTTAGTTCATGTCCATGTGTCATAAGTTTTTTCACTTCTATATTTCCCATACTATTCTTGCCCTCCCCCTGTCTATTTTCTACCTATTATCTATGCTACTTATTCTCTATAACTTTTCCCCCTCTCTCCTCCTCCCACTCCCCTGTTGCTAACCCTCCATGTGATCTCCATTTCTGTGGTTCTGTTCCTGTTCTATTTGTTTACTTTTGTTTTAGGTGTGGTTGTACTAACTGTGAGTTTGATGTCTTTTTTTTTTTACTGTTCATATTTTTTATCTTCTTTTTTCTTAGATAAGTCCCTTTAACATTTCATATAATAAGGGCTTGGTGATGATGAACTCATTTAACTTGGCCTTATCTGAGAAGCACTGTATCTGCCCTTCCATTCTAAATGAAAGCTTTTCTGGATAGAGGAATCTTGGATGGAGGCCCTCGTCTTTCATGACTCAGAATACTTCTTTCCAGCCCCTTCTTGCCTGCAAGGTCTCTTTTGAGAAATCAGCTGACATTCTGATGGGAACCCCTTTGTAGGTAACTGTCCCCTTATCTCTTGATGCTTCTAGAACTCTCTCCTTCATTTTTACCTTGGGTAATGTAATTATGATGTGCCTTGGTGTGTTCCTCCTTGGGTCTAACCTCTTTGGGACTCTCTGAGCTTCCTGGACTTCCTGGAAGTCAATTTCCCTTGCCAGATTGGGGGGAGTTCTCCTTTATTATTTGTTCAAATGACTTTTCCACTTGTTGTTTTTCCTCTTCCCCTTCTGGTACCCCTATAATTTGGATGTTGGAACGTTTGAAGATGTCCTGGATGTTCCTAAGCCTCTCCTCATTTTTTTGAATTCTTGTTTCTTCATTCTTTTCTGTTTGGTTGTTTCTTTCTTCCTTCTGGTCCATTCCATTGATTTGAAACCCAGTTTTCTTTCTATCACTATTGGTTCTGTGTGCATTTTTCTTCATTTCACTTATTGTAGCCTTCTTTTGTTTATCTAATTTGCAACCAAAATCAACCAATTCTGTGAGCATCCTGATCACCAGTGCTTTGAACTGTGCATCTGATAGGTTGGCTATCTCTCATTTGCTTAAAAGTACTGACCGAGGGGCTTTTAATTCTGTTTGAGCCATCTTCTCCCCCCACCCGCCCCACTTTGGTCTGGCTGCGCCTGTTATGTATGGGGGCGGAGCCATAGGTGTTCACCAGTTTGGGGCACCCTGGTTGCTGCATTGTGACATTGTATGTGAGGGTGGGGTCCAAGAGGGAACTATGGTGCCTGCTCTGCTCTCTCTAGGACTTCAGTTCCCTCTGCCACTTCCCACAAGCAGATCTAGGACTCTGTGGGTCTCCCCAAGGAGCTCTCCTGTGCAGCTGAGAGATTCTCCCAGCCTCAACCACCACAGGTGTTTTCAATCAGTGCTTTTAGGCTTTGTTTCCTGGTGCTGGGTCCCTGGGTTGCATGATCTATGTTACTGGCCATTTTCTCCTAGTTTATCTGCACATGAATGTGTGACTGTGGACAGCCAGCTGCCTTGCGCACCTCACTGGGTCTGCTCGTTGCCTCCTGTGCCCAGGGTCTGCCACCAGGTCCATCAGCTGCCCCTGCGCTTCTGGGGTCCGCCAACTGCCATCTGCTCCCTGCCTGCCTGTATCTGCCAGCCACCGCTTTTTCCTGCTGGGACCCCTCAACCCCTGTCCATAGGCCTCCGACTCCACCCCTCCTTACCGGTCTGGATGAATGGTTGTCAGACTTCCATTCAGTTCATTTCTCTCTGTTCTGGTTGTTTTTTTGTTTCTAAACTTGTGTTGTCCTTAGTTTTGGTTGTGGGAGGAGGCACAGTGTGTCTACCTATGCCTCCATCTTGTCTGGAAGTCCCAGAATACTTCTTAATGATACTATTTTTTATTGAATCTCAAGAGAAATCAATAGGCACTATAGCTATTTAATTAATCAACATATTTTTCATTCTTCAGTAAAAAAGCAACACATTTGTGTATTTCAACAAAATAATTTATAAAGAACTTATTTATTGTACATTCTTATTTACATACATTTGCTTTATTAACTGGAATAAAATTTTTAGAGTAATATAAAAGTATCCTAAGGTCAATTCTTAAATAAATGATATACATAAAAATATTCACAATCTAAGAAGCAATGAACCAGAAAACATAATTTTTGTAACTGACATAGATCTTTACTTTTAAGTTTTAAAATATAATTTAATTTTGAAATAAAATTAAAAATAAAAATAAAATATATTTGTTTACTTATTTGTTTATTCACAAATATTTATTCAATGCTTCCAATATGGCAGGCACTGTTCTATTAACATGGTCAATAATTGTGAAACTTTCTGCTCTAAAATTTTATTAGCTAATCGAAAAACAGACAAATGTAAACATGTAACAAAATGACAAGTTGTTATTAATATGCCTTATAAAACTATTTAGTAGGTTTTTATACTTACATGTTTTATTCTACATTTCTTGTTATAGTTGTAAACATTTTTAAATAAGACTATAAAACAATCTGTTTTTAAAAATTTATTTATTTATTTTTAGAGAGGGAAGAGAAGGAGAGAGAGAGAGAGACAGACAGACAGACAGACACCAATGTGCAGTTGCTGGGGGCCATGGCCTGCAACCCAGGTATTTGTGCCCTGACTGGGAATCAAACCCGCGATGCCTGGTTCACAGCCCACGCTCAATCTACTGAGCTACACCAGCCAGGGCAAAAACAATCTTACCTAATGAAATCAAGATATGTGGAAATCTGAATCAACAAAAATTGAGTATCTATGTCAGGTTAGTTTATTAACAAATATGTTTAGCTCATTTAAAACTATGCACTCTGACTCCATTGTACAGAGTTTCTTTTGGTAATAGCAGAGTAAGGGGTGTGTAAAAATACAGAACTTACTTTACATGTCATAAACTGTGAAGTCCCTTTGATCAATAGTATATTTATTCCCAGTGAAGAGACTGTAATTGTCAGAACATTAGAGTTTATTTCCTATGCACCTTCTGTGAAAGTCAATATCTGTATTACCTCACAGGATAATCAGAAGAAAAGCACAATCAATAAATCAATCAATAAAAAATAGCAAGAAATTTGCCCAGATGTACTCAGAGGATAGCTTTAATGGCATACTGATGGAATCTTTATGTCAAATTTTGTTACTGAATTTACTGGAGTTGCATTGGTTAATAAAATTATATAAGTTTCAGGTGCACAATTCTATAACACATCACCTGTATATTCTAGTGTGTGTTTACCACCCTAAATCAAGTCTCCTTCCTTCACCATTTATCCCCACTTTACATTCTTCTATCTCCTACTACCCACCCCAGGCAATACCTTTCATGGTGTTACAGATCTTCCTTTGGAAACATGAAAACTCCACTCACTCTGAGGATTGAAAGATTGGCTTTATGGGAAGATACCCATATATATGTATATATCTTTGTTCATATATGTATATATGTATGTGCATGTGTATTATAATGTACATATGGATATGTATGTATTTATAATATACATAAAATCTTCTAAGCCACTAAGATAAAATGAAACTAAACAGGAAAATTAGGTAGCTAGGAATTAATGCCTTTTGTTATAATCCGAGCTCAAGACAATTTCTACTTCTTAGGAATTTGTCCTTCAAAAGTCATTTATAGGAAAAAGTCTTCTTTATTCATCCACAAAGTCTGTAAAAATAATAATGCTTCCTTCATAGACTGATATAGAAAACTAATTGAAGATTTAAGTGGAGAAGTGTAATACAGAACTCAATGCATTATGAGTTCTTCCTGTAAATAGACTCTCTGAGGCTATGGACACCCAGTGTGTTGTATTTGACCTTGTTTGACTTGTGTATTTAGGTGCAGAAAATCTCTGCTATCACCCCCTTCTAGCATAAGAATCATAGGCAATACTTTCAATAAGCCAACACAATTCTTTAATCAAAAATAGAAGTTCAATTTCCTTGTTTATTGTTCTATTTGATCAGGATATAATTTTTTAAAATACTGCACAATATATGAGTTAGTTCATCCTTCTCAAAATTTCACTCGAGAACAGAGTTGCACTGGAGTTAAAGTGAGTCAGACAAAGGAAGAAACTATTCTCCTGACACCCCATCCCACCTCACCACACAACACACACTTGGGTAAAGGGAAAAATGATAATCCGGTGGTGGGCAATGACCCTTTGGAAATAGGCTAAAAATACAAAGAGAAAGGCAATGTACATAGCCAATTAATTTTCTTTTACATCAGCAAATGACTTTAGGGTATGCAGAAATCAGGAACAATTTCATGATGCAATGTTTGATTACATGCAACTACATGTGATTATATTTTATTTTATTTCAAGACTGGGAGTTTCTGCCCTTAGAGGATTGACTCCACAATTAAACCCCATAATTGAGTCCCCCTTGTTATTCAATTTTCTCCCAGGAAAACACAATAAAAGGGCAGCAAGATGTATTTATGCAGAAGGAGTCTCAAATTTTTACCAATAGACAATTCTAATATTCAGTGCATTTTATTTCATTTATGAAGTGATTTTTTTTATTTTAAGCTCCAACTAAGAGACACTTAAAGAAAATAATAGTCTATACTGAGTAAGACACTGGGGAAGGAAGTTCACAAGGTTTTTATGCTGTTACTTACCATGCTGGACAGGTACTATGTCTGATACTAAAGTGATGTTAATTCCATTATGTACTGTGTATCTACAACAGTTATTTGGCTCATGTTTAAACACTAAAAAATAATTCTGTAAGTATCAACAAGTGTCAAAATATTGTTTACAAGAAATGGTCACTATTTTTGCTTCCTGGGGTCCATGAGAAATTTCTGGGAGACTATGCATAAATTTTGGGGTTGAACAATGAACAGTATGGTCTTGAGAAATACACAAGGGATCTGTGTTAAATTTCATACCTTTTAGAGACTGGGAAAGGTGACAGCAGGAATATTTGCATCCTTTGCATTTTGGATGTGGGCTGGTAGAGAACAACATATATATTGCATTTGCAGAAACTTAAGTAGAGTGTGTGGTTGAGACCAGTAATTTGAGGAGCCTACCATCAGATTTCATAAGGTCAATTGCATCATAAAATCAAAGTTTTCTCCACGTATCCACTAATTATCCTCTCTCTTCAATCACTCTGTATGCTGTGATATATTAACAGAGGGAGTTGTTTTTTCCCTTGTGTGAATAACCTCATTAACATTCCTATTCTTTTTTATAACTTTTAGAGAGAAAAATATCTACACACCTATATGAATTGAAGTAAACTCTATTTGTAATACATGACGAGAACAAATTATACTTTGGTGACTGAGTTCATCCTGCTGGGATTGGCAGACACACTAGAACTACAGGTTTTCCTCTTCTTGTTCTTTTTTGTGATTTACACACTGACAGTTTGGGGGAATGTTGGGATGATCCTCTTAATCAGGAGTGATTCCCGACTTCACACACCCATGTATTTCTTTCTGGCTAACCTGTCCTTTGTGGACGTGTGCTATTCCTCCACCATCACCCCAAAGATGCTGGTGGATTTATTGTCAGAGAAGAAAACCATCTCCTTTGCTGGATGCTTTCTGCAGATGTACTTCTTCATTGCCTTGGCCACAACTGAATGTCTCCTCTTTGGGCTGATGGCCTATGACCGTTATGTGGCCATATGCAACCCTCTGCTTTACCCAGTGGTCATGTCCAGGACAGTCTGCCTGAAAATGGCAGCAGGGGCTTTCACAGCGGGACTGTTGAACTCCATGGTGAACACGAGCTATGTGAGCAGGCTGCCATTCTGTGGTTCCAATGTCATCCACCACTTTTTCTGTGACAGCCCCCCACTCTTTAAGCTCTCATGTTCTGACACACACCTGAATGAAAGCATCTTTTCCACTTTTGCTGGAGTGAATATGGTGGGTGTTCTGCTGGTCATCCTCGCGTCCTACTCCTACATTCTCTTCTCCATCTTTCGTATGCATTCCGGGGAGGGACGACACAAAGCTTTCTCTACTTGTGCTTCTCACCTGGCAGCTGTAATTCTGTTCTACTCCACTGCCATCTACACTTATCTGAGACCTACTTCCAGCTACTCCCTGGGTCAGGACAAAGTGGCTTCTGTCTTCTACACAGTGGTGATCCCCATGCTGAACCCTCTGGTCTACAGCCTCAGAAATAAAGATGTAAAGGAGGCTTTATACAATGTAGTTACAAGGAAAAGGATCCCTTCATTTCTGTGACTGGTTGTATTTCTCAAACCAGCAGAGTATTTTATGAGCTTTCATTGACTGCTGAAGCCTACAAATTTTCATTAGAATATTTTCTAAGTAATTTTGTTTTATAATATTCAAGTGCTTTATCAGACTTATATAAGACCATGAATCTTTCATCTCACCATTCTGTATCTTGACTGAGTCCTAAAAATTAAAGCTTATTTATAATGAAATCTTATCTAGTTAAAGAAAGGTATTGACTGTTTAGAGAAAATGTCACAATATCACTTAAAACTAGCTATAGTATTTGTAATTATGCATTTATTTTTCCTCAAGTATTCTTTTTAAGATTTATGTATTCATTTATTTATTTTTGGAGAGAGGGGAAATGAGGGAGAAAGAGAGGGAGAGAAACATCAATACGTGGTTGCCTCTCACATAACCTCTACTGGGGACCTAGCCTGCAACTCTGACTGGGAATTTAACCATTTGGTTGGGGGGCCAGCTCTTAATCCTCTGAGCCACACCAGCCGGTTCTGCATGTATTCCTTTTTCACCATATGTAATATCTAAGCAATTACTATACATCACATGTCAAACCACAGTAAATTTAAAATAAATATCCATTTTTAAATATTGAATTATCTCCTGGAAAAATACTTAAATTTCAAGCCTTAAGTTTTAATTGCCACTGTAAACCTTCCATATTTTATTTTCCTCATCACCCCTATGTTCATATGTATTCTAAGAAATAAGAATAATATAAACAAAGAAACAAATAAAAATAACCAAAAGAAATGTCTATTGAGCACCCAGATTTTAGTCTCTGGTGTCATTCTTCATTTAAAGAAGTAAGAAAAATCAGAAGGATTGTGGAAAATATTATTGTTTTCCCGAAGCAAAGATAATTTGGGCTGCAAGGACTATTCATCAAGTTTTGGCAGTTTGTACATAAAGAATACAAATAATTTTAGTAATTATTTGGAATAAATAAACACTTGGAATCCCATAAATTACTAGTGATACTCAAATGAGAAAATTTAATATAAAACTTACTAAGAGTGGTTGTAATATAACAGAAAGGATGAATGTAATTAAAGATATCTAATTTTTATTTCTTTTATTTTTCTTTTTCATGTAATTTGTTGGGGTGACATTAATTAAAAGTTATATGTAGTATTGTATATTCACCACATTAAAAATGTGTGATTTGTATAAACATGTGATAATAAGAATATCATTGTCTGATTAGATTGTACCAATTACTATCATTCTATTTCCTTTCCTTCTCTTCAAAAATTTCCAGTTCTCTCCATTTCTGTCTCCCAGATTGACACACACTCAGTAATTCACATGCATACACATTTAGTTGTTGCAAAGAGTTTAATGCATGAAGACTTCAGTGGAAGAATCTGACACATATTACTTACCATAGGCTCGTAGATTTTTTGCATGTAGAAATTCTTTACCAGGTGTCAATAAAAATCAATTTTAATTAATTTCTAGTAAATCTAGGCATTATTAATATGGAGGTGGACAGAGAGTTGACTTAGTAGAACCCTGGAGAAAACTGAGTGTGGGCCAGGACTTGCTAAGGACACAGCAATGTTTACAGTTCTTACAGAGAAAATTTCCCACATTTCTCTTACCCCCGCTGCTGAAGTTGCACCTGATAGATGTCGTGATGAACAACTCATCTGGGATGTGACATAGCAGAACTTATGGTTTGGCACAAAGAGGTCACGCAGCTTGACCATTCATAATTCCCTCAATAGTCCACACAGATGACCTTGGCCAAACAAATGTTCATGAAGGTATTGGTGTTGTCTGTGCAGCTGTGGGCCATGCTCTCACCCCACATGTCATAGCAGTTAGCTGGCCCTGGAGGCCCTGCAGCAGAATGATCAGGCTGTTCTCAGAGGTGGTTCACTGTTTCCTGAGTAGCGCCTACTTTTTCTGTACCAGCTGGCAGCTTGATGGCTAGATTTTTGTGCTCTCCCTGCCTTGTCTATTTATTAGAATCATATATGGGACTAGGATGTTTGACAAATAGAAACTAATATACTTTTTCCATTAAATGCTTTAATTTCCAGTAAAACAGAAATAGAAATCATGTTTGGGAAATGAATCTGGTTATTCTAAAATTTGGGACTTTAGCCCTATCATACTTTAAGACATGTTCTCTGTTCTCCAATTCAGTTCTCCTACATTTAATTAATCTCATTTAAAAGGTCTACAAATGTTTCCAACTTTGGGAGCTGTTATCATTAATAATGTTTATTACTTTTTAATTCATTGAATATAGGTTTCTTATATAAATTTGAATTATTTCTTAAATCCATTTATATTTGCAAAAATGTTTTATCATATTTTCTTGCTTATTGTTTAATGCATGTATGTGAAAAAGTTCCAGATATTTTTACTCTCCTTTACTTAAAACAATTAAATTACAAAAGCATTAAGATGCTTCTAATTTTTGTACTGAGTGTGATTTTATCATTCTTTTTTCTTTAGAATTTGACAATATTTGTTAAAAACCTCCCCTGTGAATGTAATACTCTTTTTGCCTCTTTGCTATATTATCTCCATCGCTTTCTGTTTTTTCTAATATTCCCAGTCTTTTGTTTTACTTGAATATTTACTGTTACTGCTTATCCCACATACACACAATATCAATCAGTGTTTTGCCTTATTCACTGTTTTTTGACTAATTTATTTATTAAAATTCATAAAGTTTGAAATGTATGTCTTTAAGCTATGTTTTGGTCAATATTTTCATCAGTGATGAGATAAAGCCAGATAGAGAATAGCTCACTAAACTTATGACAAAGTTGGAAAAGTCAGCAAACAAGTTGGAAGAAGTAAAAGAATCAATATACAAGAATCATGAATACCAAGGCAGTGGGAAAATGGAGACTACTGCACTTGAACAACAGTAAAAAAATAATAAAATTCATAAAACAACTAAAAATAATTGCTGATAGATGGAGCCCTGCATTTAAGCAGGAAAAAATATGTACAAACAGAAAAATGTTATTATATAAAAATGATTTTTATTTAGTTTGTTAAATGTAAAGTGGTATGAGTAATGTAACCTTCATTGGTCTGTTAAAAATGGGAGGACATGCATATTGTAAGTAATAATTAGGTAAAGGTGGGTACTGAAGTTAAGTGAAGTACTAATTCTATTTAACTTCACAGTAGTCAAATAAAATAAAAGATTGTGTGTTAATTCATAGTAAATTTCAGTGGACAGAAATAAATGATATTATATGCAAGAAGTAATATCCAAGGGGTGGAGTGTAAGAAAAATACAATCCAATACAAAGTAGTTGAATTGATGTGAGAATATGTAATCTGTAGAAGAGGAATGTGTAAAGAACTATATATTTATGAAAATGTATAGTTTTATTGAAATATATAGCTTTATAGAAACATTGTTAAATAGGTTTATAGAAAATATCTGGAGTGCAAGTCAAGTAGAATGTGTGGCATCAGAAGGAAATGTGAACACTTGTTGCCAATTTTTGATATAATTTACTGCTTTGGCTGAGGAATGGAAATGTATTATTTTTAATGTGCTCTTAAAATTTTTGTGATTTTAATTCCATTGTGAAAACATTGCATATTTCCATACACCACCTTTAAATCTCAGAAGAGCCCTTGTTATATTTCAGAGACTTAACAAAACTGATTGCCTCAAGAACTGAAGAAAGAGGTGATGAATATTGACCAAGGTATTTTGAGTTTTTGCAAATGGAAGATCAACCTGATAAGATGTTCGTCAAAAACTCTGAGTTCTGAATTGGGTTCCAAATCCTCAACCTACTGAAATTGTATGATTATATTTATCATGAGCTGTTAAACACACAAATTAATAAAATATAATATTAGGTAAGTTTGTGTTGAGGGTGTGTCTAGTTCATTAATATACTGGGAAGAGAAACAGAAAGATGAAAAATGTACAGACTTAGGGTATGGAGATAGAAGATTTATTCATAAAGCTGGAAAATAGAAAAAGCAGCATAAAAATGTTGAAGTTGAGGTTTTATTTTACAAATGATGAAATCAACATGCCCAAATCATGTGTTATTTGAGAGGACTGCATATCAAAAAAAAATTGTGTGCTAGGTTTGGTAAGGATTAGTTAAAATAACACATTTAAAGAGTGAATGGTGCAGCGTATCTATGGCTGAGTGATGACGTAGCTTTCTCCAACAGTAGTGCCCAACAGACACGATTAGCATGGGCTCACAGAATGTGCCCACAGAGGTCAAAAGCAGTGATAAGACACAAATTTTATTTCCAAGTGTGTCATTACCATTAATTTTTTTCTAGTGTTAATAAAAATCACAAAACACTGTTTTCTTATTTCTTAATTTTCATTTTTCTCTTTAAAAATACACACATATTACAGTTTTCCCTTGAAGACAAGGCTGATAACTTCACAGGAGACTCACATGAAGTAGCTATTTACCATTCATCTGTTCAGATGAAAATAATATACTTGATGTGAAAAACACACACAAACACACACCGGATTTTAAAGACACTTACATGCTATTGAGAACCTTAATATGTAGAAAAGTTTGAGTCACTGAGACTTTGTCCAAGAGGTTGTTTGCAGTGCACAACTTGCAGACATCTTGTAATTTGTCCCTTCTTTAATTTCACTTTCTTTTTAAAAAATTATTGTATCATTGTTCAGTTACAGTCCTCTGCATTTACCCCCCTCAACTCTTGCCCCCACCTGAGTAATTTCACTTTCTTTATCAAAAGTGCAGGCTGTGACTCTCTTCTCTTCACCTTTGTCAGTGACAGGATTGTTCACATCAGGAATGTTTTTAGCATGACTCTACCCATTGTCCGGATTCAAACTGATTTCTGATGTTTCATTCTTGCATTTATAAGTGGAGTAAAAGAAAAAAGCACCAGTAGCAGCAACAATGAATTTGCATATTGCTACTGATTATGAGAACTGCAATTTGCTAAATATTTTAAAAGAAACTGTGAATTAAGTAGCATCCAAATACACCAGGCTTCATAATGCATTAAGCAACATAGAACACCACTTATAGCTAAGCAATTTCAAGAAGATCAGAGGTGGAGGCAACACACTTCCTGATTTCAAATTACAGGGTGGGGCAGGAGTAGGTTTACAGTTGTTTCAATGGGAAGTAATTCAATAATTAATAAATAATACAAGAATAATCTGTTTTGCACATTCACAACTGTAAACCTATTTTTGCCCCACCCTGTATATTACAAAGCTTAGCAATCAAAGTAATATGGTATTGGCATGCAAACAGATACACAGATCACTGGAACAAAATAGAAATTTGATAAATAAATCTACTCATATAAGGCCAACAAAGGCACCAAGAATGCACAAGGGGAAAAAATAGTCTCTTCAATAAGTGGTACTGGAAAAACTGAATATAAACATGCAAAAAAGTGAAACTGAATTCCCATTTTACACCACTCCCAGAAATTACCTTGAAATGTATTAAGGACCCCTATGTTACAACATATGCAAAAATTAACTCAAATTGGATTAAATATTTAAATATGTAATAAGGTATCAGTATTCAAATACATGTAAGGAACTCTTACAACTCAATAAGGAAAAACCCATAACCACATTAAGAAATAAGTGAAGAACCTAAATAAATATTTTTTCCAAATAAATACAAATGGCCAACAGGAATATTAGAAGATGCTTGACATCACTAATTGTCAAGGAGATGCAAGTGAAAAAAACAACAACACAGTGATCTGCCACTTTATACCTGGTGAAATATCTATTAGCAAAAAGACACATGAGATAAATGTTGCTGAGAATGTGAAGAAAAGAGAACCATTATTGGTGGGAATATATGTTAGTGCAGCCACTATGGAAAACAGTATAGTTTCCTCAAAATTTAGAAATAAAGATACTAAATGAGCCAGCAATTTCACTTGTGGATATATCTGCAAAATAAATGAAATCTCTGGGTTCTTACTTAAACAGGAGCAAGAAACGGTTCCGACTGACCCAGGTTTGGCACTCTCATCTCCCACCGAGGTCACAGCAGTCATCTCCTAAGTCATCACCCCGCTTTGCCACTCTTGTCCTCACTAAGCTATGGGAAAGGTGTATTCTTATTTCATATCACCTTTTGGACATTTCATTCACTCCCTAAAATGTAAGTAAACACAGTATATGTCATTACTGATTTTGAAAGATTAAATGACATGGGTGTAAATAATTGAATCCCTAAAAGGCCCCATGCAGATGTCTCCATTCTTGGTGCTGGGTATGCATCAGTAAGTACATAAGAAAAATGACCTGGAATCAAGGAGTTCATGAGAGGGAAAGAAATAAAATTCTGAAATAAAAAGTAAAATGTAATATAATAAGGGTCAAAAAACAGCATTACATTAGAAATATTTAATGTGGCCTGCAAAAATAAGGGGTCACTATTCATATAAGTGACACAATAGCTCAGTCTAAAGGATAAACAGGGCTTTGATGATCAGACATGTGGCCAGTCCACAAGGTGCAACATTTTCTGTGCCTCCTGAAAGTTATGGCACAGTGTTGTATATAGTTGCATATTTATTGAATGCTTCAGTAAACAGAGAACAGCTGATGCATGTACTGGTTCTGTTTTATAGCTTACAAATATTTACAGTGATAATAAAAATGCACTACCTTCTCTCTCCTATTAGTTTTAAAGACCTCATAAAGTCATATTCTGATATAGAAACCTTGAGACTTAGTATACTATATCCTTTTGTCCAAATCCATTTTTTTCTTATGTAAATATCTGTAGCTAAAGACAAATTCTACCCACAGCATGAGCAGAGAGCCCTAACACATGAATGACGTACATGATGCACGACCTCTAGATCATCTCCACTTTACATTCTTTGAGGTTAAGAAATGGCACATAACAATTGCAAATTTAGTATATCCTTGGATTTCATATGTAGGCACAGACCAACTTTAAGACTGTGACTATCTTAATACAGTCCTTCCCAATGGGGAATTGCCTGCACGCTCCAAATATGAAGAGGAGGGCAGAAGGTAAAGAAAAGTGGCAGGGAGGTTAGAGCTCTGCAGACATATTCCACAGAGAGCATCTTGCCTGCAGTGCTCATCCAACCAGAGGCAGCCTCGGTTGTGTTCTGAGTTCCCACTTGATAGACAGATTACTGAGTTAAATATGCAGCATGTCCTGGACAGAAGATGCCTTCACAACAAGTTAAGAGGCTATTGCTTACCCAAGGTACACTGATAGATTTAAAACTGAAATATGTGCTTCAGGAAAAATAAGAATGGCTGAATTTATTAATTGAATAGTTTACCAAAAATTTATATTATATAAATCATATCTTTATGAAAGAAGCAACACACAGTGATTTCTCCATAATATAAACAGGTAAGCAGTATCTTACCTTGCTTATTTTATGCTAGTATATGATTTTTTAAAGATTTTCTTTATTTATTTTTAGTGACAGGGTAAGGGAGAAAGGAAGAGAGGGAGAGAAAGGTCTGTATGCAAGAGAAACATCAACTGGTTGTCTCTCCCATGCTCAAAGCAGGGGAGCTGGCCCACAGCTCATGCATGTGCCCTGACTGGGAATCCAACCAGCGACCTTTTGGTTTGCAGCATGACACCCAACTCTCTGAGCCACACCAGTCGTGGCTGGTAGTACATTATTTTTAAACTCAAATATTAAAAGTCATCAAAGAAAATACTTTCTCCCAACCAGATTAATTTTTGAGATAAATCTCCTGAAGTTAAAATATATGTTATACATATAAGTAATCAATTCAGTCTTTCTATAACAATAAATGAGATATAAGACAGACATAAAATAACTTTGCTGCTGTGAAGTTTTATATTTTTTAATCTTATTGATATTATTCAGGATATTAAATTCAAAATAACAGTTCCCACTGAATGCTCTATGAAGCTCATTAAATTCTGCTGAAGGACATGGACTCTGCAATAGGAGGGGGGTGCATGGTCAGGCCAGTGATGCTGCTGCTGAGAGCAGGAGGCTTCCCGAGCAACCACTGCCCTGGACCAGTGCTGTGTCTCCCAGATGCTGGCACACACTGGCCAGGTGAGAGGCCCATGGGTGCGAGGCAGAGCTGCTGTAGGATGTGCTCAAGAAGGAAAAGCCAAATTGTTCAAATGAAGCAAACCTAACATGCAGTTGTAACTTCAACAACATGGGTTTGATCTGTGTGGGTCCACTTTAAGTAAATCAATGCCACAGTCTTTGGTCACTGAGTCTGGAATCTAATTAAATTTTCCTAACAGAAATATTTATAAATCACTCATCTGTATAAGCACTCATCTAGCTATTGGATACAAAACTAAACAATGATATGAGGAAATTTTTTTCTAGAAAATGTCTTATTCTCTTAAATGAAAAAATATTAAAAAATGATTCTGTGATACTGTAAGATCTGGCAGAGCTCACAGTCATTGTTACTTCCTCAAGAAATTGCCCGGTGCTCCCTTAGCACCTTCTGTTTCTCTCTACATAGGTGCTGCCTGCTCTAGGGTAACTCCTGACTG